>NW_025222966.1:2592868-2851769 GCF_014066325.1 Apis laboriosa | reverse complement strand
TATATATATATATTATACATATAATTTATATATATATAATATTATATACATATAATATATATATATATATATTATATATATATATTATACATATAATTTTGATAATTTCTATGTTTCATTCCCTTAATTATTAAATTGTAATCCTTAGCTTTTATTAAGCATTATTATGATCTCTATTTATCTAATTATTAATTTATCTTATGTTTTTTTTTTAATCTTTTTTAAAGATTTAAAAATTCGCTATATTTTTTTCAATTTGATTTCTATTCACATCTAATATAAAATTTCTTACATTTAGTACATATTTTCTGTCGATACAATAGTTAATATAATATAAATAAATAAGAAATAGAGAATAGGAACATAGGAAACAGAGAAATGTTAATCATATATGTTCAAATGAACTGAAATACTTGATTATGAAATATATTTTAAAATTCTTTTTGCTATTTTAAAGACATACATTTAAATACATATATGTTATGTCGATTCAAATCATTTGTATGACAAATAGATTTATAATAATATAAATAATAGATTTATATGATAATCTACCGAATTATTTATTTTATGACTTAAATGACTATTTATAAGCGCATAAATCAATAAATTAAATAATTTACTTTTTCATCGTTGCAAAAGCGTAATTACTGCGAGCATTATTTTCAATTATAAAAATCTTAAGAATTATTAGAGATGTCTAAGAATTTTATTTTTTTATTTCAGTCTTCAATATAGTCAAGATTTTAAATATATTCTGATTGTTTTATTGGGAGACTTTTATTCTCGTTGAATCTATTTGGAGATAATAATAATTGATTCAAGTTATTAAAATGAATTATACATGTATATATTTATTCAAAAAAATTTTTTATATATTTTATAATGTATCAATTTATCAATGTGCAATTTATATATTTTAAAAAGAAAATAAAAAATAATATATTCGTCACCTTATTGATATATAATCTTTATTGATATATCACCTTATTGATGATTATTGATTATAATCAAAAAATTTACGCATTCAATTAATTATTTAATTATTATGCTATTATATTAAGTAAATTTCAAAAATATTAAAAAAATGTTTACATTTTGTATTAGAATAAAGTGCTAGACAAAATTCATTTCATACTTGAAAAATTAAATTATAGATATTATTATTATTATTATTATTTTATTATATTTTTAGATATATTTATTATATATTTTTATTATATTTTTTAGATATATTATTATTTTTTTATTATATTTTTAGATATATTATATATATTATAAGAATATATTTTAAAGAAGAATGTGTTTTAAAACAGTGATAAAAAGTAATTTATTTCTATAAAAATGATTTTCTTGAAAAATATATAAAAATCTTTGTGAATTATTGTACGACAAGATTATAAATAAGTTTTGAACTTAATTTTTATTTGTCTTCTTAACATCGAAATTATTTATTAACGACAACGTTTAATTATGTCTAATTAATTCAATTTTATTCGTAATAAATTTTGAATTTTTCAAAAACAGAAAGTAAAGTTATCATATTACGCGAGATAGTGGAAATGACATGTTTTATTAACTAATCCGATGGAGTGTCCAATTCAAATCGCTATAATGGTGCTAATAGTATTATAGAATAAATTGATATAATAGAATAAATTTAATATCTTGGTTTTTTGCATAAGCTATTGTTTTGCACTCATCCCAATTTCTAAATATATTTGTTAGATGTATTTAAATACATGTGTAGTATACATGAATGAAATGAATATTCAATTAAATTATGAAATCAAATTTCATTCCATTTAATTTTTATTATTTTTTTATTCGCATACTTATTTATTTGTATTATACATGTATTATGTATATATATTATAAAATATAAAATCGATATATAAACATATATAAAGTAGTATGTGTTGAATGGATATTTTAATTGATTACTATTTTTTTTACCTCATTATTGTTATTTAAAAAGAAAAATATTTAAAATAATTCAGGCAGAAAATATAGATTATTTATTTTTGGATATAAAAGACATAGAAAAGACATTGAAAATAAAAATAAATTTAATAAATATGAGATTTAGAAAATTTCTAATATATTTGTTGGATGTATTTAAATATATGTGTAGTGTACATGAATGAAATGAATATTCAATTATGATTATAAATTATGATATTAATATACATATATTATCAAGATCATCTTCCTAAATAATTTTAAGTAATCAAAAAGTTTTAACTGATGTTCGTTATTTCTTAAATATTAACAAAATAATTTTCATAAATAAAATATATCTTTTGGATAGATTGGTTAGATTGAATACATTAAATTGAATACAGATTAGTTATACATATGTTGCTAAGTTCATCCTTTTGATTTTTAGAAAGTTTTAATAAATTTGTTATTTATTAATAAATTATTAACCAATAAAATTTAATGAAAATAATATAAAATAAAGAAAGTGAATAAAAAAAATTAAGAATGAAAAAAATAAATTTGAGCATCGAAAAATTATGTTCACAATAATAATCGTAATAAATCATAATATACATATCTTTTTTTCGATTCTTATTGCCATGAATCTGAATAACAACCTTCTTCAAGGTCTTATTAATAACAACGATTTAAACACATTATTATCGTTTATATAATTGTCAATGTTTACTATGTCTTTTGAAACTGAAGTTGTAGGCAAATATTCATGTGTCTTAAAATTGAGTTCTCACAGCTATAAGATAAAATTTGTATGCATTGCATCTTACAAATCATTCTGTAAATATCGAATATTTATTCCTATTATAGATTATTATAATTCATTTTTAAATATTTGATGATTTTGAATAATGATTTAAACAATCATTTTTAAATTAACAACATAATTTAGTATTTTTTTT
The DNA here is from genome assembly GCF_014066325.1 of Apis laboriosa. Classification (NCBI taxonomy): domain Eukaryota; kingdom Metazoa; phylum Arthropoda; class Insecta; order Hymenoptera; family Apidae; genus Apis; species Apis laboriosa. Next base: position 2,848,869 of record NW_025222966.1, on the reverse strand, counting down.
TTTTTTTACGTATTAATGTTTCTAAAAGATTTAAAGAAAATTGGAAATTGAATTTATGGTAAGTTTAAAAAATAAAGTTATTTTATTTATTAATCATGAATCCTTTTAACTTGTTAATCCTTAATTTAAAGCAGTCTTATTTATATAAGATATTAATTATACATTTATAAAGCATTTAAAGAATTGATTCTAAAGATTAAAAAAAATAAACAAATATTTGTTTTTTTATTTTTCTATTCAACAAAAATATTGCTTGAATTTTATTTATTTATTAAATAAATTTTTTTTATTATTTTTTTATTATTTTTTATTATATTAAGCAATTGAAATTTAATCAAAACGAGATGAAAGAAAATGAAACCGTATTTATCTGTATTTATTAAGCGACTGTTATAAGATATTAGGGACGGCAATAATAGGGAATAAATATAAGGGAATAAATATAACTTAAATATTAAATAAAAAAAAACATAATAAATATTAACATATTATTTTTAATATATAATGAATAATTATATTTAGAAAATATTCATATCAAAAAATATAGATATGTAATAGACATATATAATAGACATATATATACTGAACAAAACAATTTTTCGATAAAACTAACTGACATAAATATAAATATTTTTTTTGCAAACAGTTTTTCTGTTTTTTAATTTTTATTTTTTTTTATAATTTTATAATTTTATAATAATATACTGATCATAACTTAGTTTTAAGTGTCTCATTTATAATTTATAATTTAAGATTAATGGCATAATATGATCAGAAAATGATTATTATTGACAATAGGGATCATACATTATTATAATGTTATAATGAATAGAGATAATTTAATATAGGAAAATATTTTTCTATTTATTAAAATATGGAAAAATATGAAAAATTAATGTAATGCATTAATGAATAGGAAGTTGTCATATGTTTATATTATTATTTGCATTGAATGTGATATAGATATACATTTAAACAAATATTATTAATAGTTTAATTTAATTTTTTCAAATAAAAGGCAACTATGTATTACTGAAAATAATAATTATAGAAATAATAAATAAAATTATATAATAAAATTATAATTATATATTATAATGCAATATATAATAATTATATATTAAATGCAAATTATAACAAATAATAAATAATGAAATATTATATGATAATGAAATAATTCAAATATTTTATATATATTATACTTATATTTTATGTATGTTTATATGTACTTTGAATAGACTTTGCATATTTTAAAATGTTATAACACATTATGATTTTTCATAAACATTCGCAATCTAATTATGATATATATAATTATTTAAAGATAAAAAACATTTAAAATTTTTGAAGTTTTAATATTGATTTTAAACGATTTAAAATCTTTAACGATTTAAAGTCTTTATTGATTAATTTGCAATTTTTTTTCCAAAATTAATTTTTAAAATAATTTTTATAAATATTGAGATATTGAAAGTAATGTTTATGAATTTGATATTTCATTTAAATCCAAATCAAAGAAAAAAAATAATTGAAAAAAAATTTAAATGCAATAAATTAGAAGAATTCATGGATTTTATGAATTTTACGATTTAAATATGAAAGTCAAATATTAATTTTTTTTTTTATTTTAATTATTTCTAAGACAAAAAGCGCATAAATTTACTTAAACAATATAATAAATCAAAGTATAAGCTATTATTAGAAAGCAAATAGTTTAGTGAAAAATGAAAATATTGATTCATAAGAAAATAAACTATTTTATTTCCATTAATATATATATATATATATTAATGGAAATAAAATAGTTTATTTTCATATATATATATTATATATATATATAAAATATTTCACAATAATATTCAACAAGTTTAATACTTAGTGAAAGATCATTAAATTGCGAATCCAGTCAAGAGAACGGCATACCGGATCGGTGAACCGGTATCGAGATACTGAGGTATCAGTTCACTTTCTACCGAGAAATTAATAACGGTCAATTCTTGCTAGATCTCATCGCGATTATTATGCAGCATGAATCTTTTCTTATGGAAATCAAATAGTGTTAGCTATCGATGATAGGTGATGCTAATTGATATTTAATTTCTTAATAGTTATCTTAAATAAAACTCAAGATGAAGTTATAAAACTCTTTTAGCCATTTAGCCTAAAATTCTAAAGCATACATGTCTATTATTATTGTTTAACATTTCTTTTTATATATAGAATAATTGATTTTACAATAGATTATTACAATTAAATGCATTGTAATATACATTATTATAATTAGTTTTATAGTCATAATATTATTTATTATTATATATAATTTATTATTAGTTTTCACGAAAAAATAAAGATTAATAATTTTTATAAGTTTGTATAATTAAATTATGTAAACATATAACATATAAATAATGATTGTATATAATTATGATTGATATAATTTATATGATTGAAATACTTTACTTTAAAATTGAAAAATTTTAACCGAGCTTTGTAATTCTTGATATATAACAAAATAAAAAACAGAAATATGAAAAGATGTATTTTTTATTTATTAAACAATTGTTCAAGTTTCATATTAATATGAAACAAATATTATTTCATATTTTTATCTTAATATTTTATATAAAGAAAATTTCATGGTGCGAATTTATTGTAGACAATTTTACTGAAAAAATAAGAAAAAAATAATAATATAGTATATAATATCTTAATATATTAATAAAAAAAAGATAGGAGTTAAAACAAAAAGAATTTAAAAATCAATTCAAATCTCTTCTATTTATATTTAAAATAAAATTACATCAATATAAATATTTAAAATCAAAAGCAAAAAACAATATTCTCTCAGAGTTAGTAAGACTTGCTAAGATTAGCTAGATTTACTAAGACTTGCTATTCTCAATCGAAACGCAAAAATTTTAATATTAAAAGTTGAGAAACCATCTTTAATTAATTTAATTAGTTCATCTCCTCGATGTATTATCCATATCAATATAAAGATATTTATATATTATTTATATATTATATTATATATATATAACATATATATATTATTTATATATTATATTATAATATATATATAAGATATTTATATATTATTATTGATATAATGTTCGAATTTATATACTATTCTCTATGATTGCTTTTAATTATTGATTTTTTGAAAGATTAACAAATAACAAATAATTAACAAATTAAAGAATCGAACTATATGAAGTAATAATAACAACGTAACAATAAGCAGCGGAGAAGTATTGTGTTGTCAATTTTTATTTCGAGAAAAGAAATTTGTCATAGTTTCAATCTAGAATAGTTATACCCACGCAAAAATAAAAAGGGAAAGCTTTACTCTTACCATACAAATGATTCAGGTATAGGTTAAGATAAGTATAATAACAGCACGTCAGCCGGTAGGAGAATATGGAATATGTACGCGCGTACAGACGGTTAAAGTCGAACGACTTAAATATGCGGACTTAAGTATACAGACATATAACTGGGGATTTGGTTTTTATACTGCCATGAAGTTACTGCTATAAGAAAATAATATCATTACATCCATAAAGCTTATACTAGATAAAGAATCTGTATACCGAAGACATGCGTTCGATATTTTCACGGAAGTATACACATATTGGTTTATAAGGAAGATGGATGTATGAAAGAAATGGATATCTATGAAAAATTGTTCAATGGAGTTTTTATTTATTTATGATGATCCATATATAATAGACTATGTATCCTAGTTTTTGATATCTTAAAAGCTTGATTTATTTTTTATAACTTTTAGAATTTTTTAAGTTCTGATATTGAATAAAATGGAAATTAGATTGAATTGAATTGTTCATTATTTTAATTCGCAGCATTTCTTCTTTTATCTGAAAAAAATTCTATCCGAAATTTTGGACATTCAAAATATTTATCATTAACATATCAATTTGATTATTTATCATTATTTTATTAACAAATCTCTTTTATGAAGTTTAATTAATTTTTCAGAAATTTAATTTATCTCAATTTATTCTATCTGTTGATCAATATCTTATGATCTATGATAGTATTATAAAGAAAAAATATATAGAGAAAAATATTAAAAAACAGGACTAAATTTTATTTGTTTTTAGTGATAAAAAAGTTGTTTTAAATCAAATTTGCTTATAATTACAAAATCTATAATCTAATGTCAATTACTTTTTTTTCATAATTCTTAATTTATTTTTTTTTTTTAATATTTTTCGGTATATCATATAGTATATGATATAAAAATAAAGATATTTTTCTTCTTAAAAATTTGAGAAATTTTATCGGTAGTGAGAATAAACTTAAAAATTGAATTCCTTTACAATGACTTTTTAAAACTTATTGAATGATTTTTTGTCAAATTATTAATATATATTATAGACAAAAATGTTTTTTTAATGTTCATCATCTAAATATATTGTATATATTGTAAAGAGAAGATTTTAATTTTCAACTTTATTCTAAATTTAATTATGAAACAAATTTTAGTAAAAGTTTCACTTTAAATTCTTATATGATTTTTTTTTACGAAGTTAAGAATATCGACATTTTTCCATAAATATATTAATTCACTTGTGATCTTTATTATAAATAATAACTTAGTTATATTAAATGATTATAATAGCTTGAATATATATAGCTTGAGTAAGATTTTAAATCGGATTATTTAGTTTCAATCTACTTATTTCTCAATTTATTTTACAAATTTAGTTATAAAAACTTTTTCTATATGTAAAGGTACGATTAATACCTTGTATATTTATGTGTGAATTGGATATCACTGGGTGCGATCGCTGTTTCGATTCTGTTTTGTTTGTTCTCTTTTTTGAACCGTCGATGTAGTGAGCTTAGAATAATAGAACAAAGACATCCATTTTTATATAATATTTTAACATAATTTATTTCTATTTCCTTTATTAAATATATTTTTTCTTGCTGTTGTTTTCAAAATCAAATTATTTCACAACCTATTCCTTAATAGATTATAGATCCAGTGTCTTTTGTTATTGTATAGTGAATAATTTAATATTGAAGGAATATAAATATATTGTTGTAAAGTTTTGTGATTCAGTACAAAGATGTGTTTTGTGTCTGTTTAAAAATTAAAATAAAAATAAAATAAAAATGGCTGAAGCAAAAAACTATTACTTTCATCGTTTCAATGAACAAAACTATCAGTTGTGAAAACGACAAATAGAAATAATTATGGAGAATAAACTAATAAGGCATATTGATAGTTGAATTTCCAGACCTGAAAATAAAACAAATATTGTATTATGGATTCAAAATGGATACTGAAGCTTAAACATTTTGATGAGAGATTTTGAATTAGATTAATTAAGAATACCGAACTGTTCTAGTGCTGCACAGATGTGAGCAAGATTATGATATACGCTAAGAAAAGTGATCAATCGGTACAAATATTTTTGGATCAATTTATAAATGCAAAAATAAATCCGAAAGAATCCATCGTACATTAGTTAAAATAGTATCGTTGACATAAAGATTTAAAAATATGAATATGAAACAAAAACATGAACGGAACAGACAATTGATCGATTGATAGATTTAATAAATAAAGAAATGTTAAAAATATGAGATATAGAAATATTTTGTGAAGAGATAGAAAAAACCTTATGCGAGAGGATATCGAAAGAATCCTATTCGCCATGATCCTCGTATTTCCCATGATTCTCATAATTCTTATGATCTTGATATAAACATAAAAAGAAATAATACATATCATTTCTGCAGAAAACGCAGACATTGGACTCAATTGTATTTGATTGTATATTAAAAAAGAAACGTAGAAAAAGATAATCCTTGATAGCTCAAAAGAATATAAAAAAGAAAATAAAAATATTAAACATTCTCACAACAATTATTTAACGTAGAGGATTACGTTCCATAAATGAAATCTGAAGATACATTGTCAATTCGAGTGCGATGAAATAGATATCTTTCAGAAAAGAATAGTTTAAAATCATTAAAATGTACGTAAAAAATATATATACGGTTTGCGTAGATAATGGCAATACATTGTATGTTAAAGATAAAGGAGATATCGATGTTGAAATGATAAATATCGGATAAATGTCGGAACGTATACGCGTTACAAAATCGATGGAGTACTGTATGTACCGCAATTAAAGAAAAATTATTAATCGGATGTGCTTCTGAAAAAAAAATGAAAATTATTCTTTTTTGATTCGATTCTGTTTCTAATCATCGTTTAAGTAGTTTTATAAAAATAGTTATTTTTTGACAGCAAACAAATTTTTTACATGATAAATAATTATTGAATCAATAAATCTTTATTTTATTTTCTGGTGAATTTTTTAAATTCATAATTCATTTTTTAAATTCACTTTGATTTGTAGTAAAGTATTAAAAAATTTTTACTTATTCTTAACAACAAATAATAAAAAACACAAATAATATTGATTTATTATTGTTTTTAATAAATTTAAATATTATTGTTTTCTATTAAGTGCAAAAAAACAGCAAATCTGGATTTGCATTCTTATTATAAAGAATAGGGGTGACCAACTCAAATGATTTTGCGGTCTACTTTGCATTATAATTTCGCGAGCCATATATAAAATTATGTATCCCCATATTAGATTTGGACTCACTACAAAAATTTTTTGGAATTGAAAATTTGGAATTGAAAACAAAATGAATTATTATTATTGTTTTTATTATTATTCATAGATATAAACATAAATAATATAATAATGATAATAATAAAAGGATCGAATAATATTTAATTAATGAGATATTTGTTTCTCAATTCTTTCACTTAGCTTTTACAAGTCGATTTTAATGCACATATTTGCACATAGTAATTGATGTTGCAAATTTTCCTCCGTTAAGTTTGAACATGATTTATTTGGTAAATTTCATTTCCGAAAAAAACGATTCAGAAGCAACGTGATAAAATAAAAACGAAGATTTATTTGTTATAAAACACTATACTAAAAACAAAAATATTGCACAAAATAAACAAAATTTTTGCAAAATTGTAATGAATCTTGTGAGGCGTAAAATTATTCAAGACGAGCCGCAGATTGGCCACTCTTGGTATAAAATAATAATGAGAAACTATCCAAAAATTAATAAATTTTTTTGATATTTTATTGATATTTAATTCATAACATACTATTTATAATAATATTAATTTATAACATAGAATTTTTTTTAAAGATATTATATCTAATGAATCATCAAATATCAAAAAAAGATTTATTTCCCTTTGCAAAATTGTCAATTATAATATATTCAGATAATTTTAAAATTTTTTTTGGAATAAATTTTCGTCATTCATATTGGATATTTCGCTTTGCGAACTTTAACTTAAACTTTTTAATGATATCTCTGATTTTTTTCTTAAATTTTTGAAAGTCTATTTTTTATCTTTTTTATAAATCTATTTAAATTATAAAACATTAATATAATTATTAAAAATTATATATTATTCAACTCAACAATTGAATATAAAATTCTATAATTCTAAATAATCTTCATAGTATAAATTATAAAATCATTCATATTTACGGAAACATCTTCATTATACATAAAATCATTTCTTTTATTTTTATAAAATCTTCCAATTAATATAGTTTCGATAATAAGAAATTATACTAAGCAGTTTTGAATCCGAAGTTATCTAAAAAATTTTTTTTCAAATATTTATAGATATTTCGCTATGACTCTAATATATGTGATATTCACAATTTCTTTGAAAAAAATGAAACAATTCTTCTAATCATATAAAAATATGCCTAAAGTTTAATCTGATATTCTACTTAGACTACGATTTTTTTTTGTCATATTCTAATCATTTTCATAAATTTCGATAGTGATGAATATGCACTATAGTATCATTTGAAAATGAACAAATCTATGAACAAGTATATGAACAAGTCTTATTGTTAAGCGTTATCTACATTACGTACGAGACAAGAGAAGTCTAATACAATGCTACAATGAAACAAGGAAGACGTTATAGAGGGCTCTATATAGTGATTAGAGTTTATGACGGTAGTAATATCTCATTCAACAGACTACTCTGTAGCTATCCTCTTTCACGTTTCTTTTCGTTAGATTCCTTATATTTCCTTCGTGTTCCGTTGATCTTCTGTTTTGCTTTTTTCTCTTTCTTCCTGACTTTGATTTTTCTCTTTTTTTCATATTTTTATTCTTTTTTGATTTTTTTTATTTCATTTCTATTTTTTAACCATTTGATCGAGTAATTTCTGAAATCTTTATACTTGTAGAACTTGAAGAGACTATGATATAATTTTATTTATGTTTTTGATTTTATTTTCTTCTCAATTTCACTATCGTGGAAATTATATTAGTTGTTTGAAAATTTGAAAATGTATTTATTTGTTTTATTAGTTTGTTTTGAATAGTTGATTGAATTATCTATTCTTAACTAATTATTTCTGAATTTTTGTATTTTTATATATTTTTGATCTTTTTTAAAATTTAATATTTTCTGCCAAACAACTTTGTTTGATCTCAAATATTAAACTATATCAATTTTGAATATATATTATTATTAATATTCAAATAAATTATCAAATTTTTCCAATTATCTGTTGAATTTTTATATTTATATAATCTGTATAATATAAAATATAATATAATACACAATATAAAATAATTCACAATATAATATACAATATAAAATAATTACACAATATCAAAATTAATTTATAAATAATAAATATAAAATTTTTTGTTAATTATTTTATAACTACATAACCGTAAAAATTTCACTCATATAATCTTAGCAAACTCCCATTCTTTCTATTTCATTCTTATTTTTATCAATAAAACTAATTCATTTGTAAAAGAAACTATATTAAAAAACTATATTAGTAATATTTACCATTTTACTCTAAATTATTTCATCTTTATGGATTCACCGAATTATATAAGAAATACATCTATGATGTTACTTATGCCGATGTTACAGATGCCTTTTTTGATGGAATATTTTTATTCGCACAATAATCTTCGAGAATTGTCACTTTCTACATAAAAACATTCAATAAAAACATAACATAAACATGTCAAAGAAAAGCGTTAAAGCGAGAGCAATAAAATATTGCAGAAAAATATAGAGAATATGAAATGATTGAGTATATATGATGTACTATTTTAAATCCGTGAAAATAGTCAGAAATTAAAAATGGCAATAAACTTTGCAAAAATCATTGTGTATCTTCAATTTGATATAGCATTTCATTAGCAAAAAGCATTTGAAAATTATTCTGATTCTTTCCCTCATAGTCTTCTTGGAGATTTATAATTCTCTATGCAATCGCATATTTCGCTTGTTTTTATATTATTTCGATAACACAAAAGACACAGTACAAAATAACCGAAATGATAATCGTTTGCATACTGAAATAAATATTTCATGTACGTAATTTCACTACACAGTAATGTTGAGAATAATTCATGCCTGCAGTAATTATTTTTGTAATGATAATGGTAAATTATTAAATATATATATCGAATCCTCTTTCGATTGTATACGTATACATGAAGAAACTGGTGTTTGTGACTATGATTTTTTTCACAATAAGTGTACTGTATTAGATTACAAATGCAATACGCATATTTATAAGAGAGTTAGATCTTTTATATCATGGTAGCTGATGATAGATCAAAAGTCAAAGCACAATGTGTTGTTACAAATTTATCATATCCGGCAGCCAAAAAAAAAAATCTGTTCACAATAAGTTTTTTTTTCAAGTAAAGTTCATGCTATCAGAAAATCTTTTCTCAGTTCAATTGGAAAGATCACAGTTTTTCGATTGAATACGATAATGACCAATATCAATGTTTGACTTGCGACATCCTCATATTAGAGAAAAATTTCTTGAATTAGAATGATATTGGTTGTTGAATAAATCATGTGTGAAGTATGTCACTCTTGGAATCAGGTTCCGCTCCAGCTAGATTGAAATATATTAAAAATATGTAATTATAAGTGTCATTTAAACTCTTCTCAAAAACTCTTCTCAGATAATATTCATCATATTTTGTTTAGACTTAATTGTTATTTTGTTTAAGTCGGCGACCGATGATAATAAAAAATTTTTCTTATAGGAATTTCACAAGAAATTTCTCCGAATAAGCTGTTTATAAATCTTGCAAGCAATAAGTGCTCACGAATAAGTAAGGAAAATATGAAATATAAATAAAATGAATGAAAAATATTTAATATGTTGCAATGTTGTATGTTTTTTGTAATGTTGTTATAATGTGTTCTTTTTTATTATATGATTTCATAGTTTTCAAAATAAGAAAATTATTATTATATATACTTATTATTATTGAATAATATTTTGAAAATTAAATTTTATATTTTAAAAATGTAATATCTTATTTAAACTCATTAATAGTCATTTAATTATCTTTTTTATATTTTCTGAATACAACAACTCATTTAATTTTTTTTATTATTCTGATAATTTTTTCTTTATATTTTTGTAAAGTTATATAATATGATAAATGAAATTCATATGAGATTACTGATTTTCTCTTCTATCAATGATTTTTTGTATATATAATATTAATATATTTTTAAACAAAAAAATTCAAATAATAGGAGTAAATTAAACATACATTATTATAATACATACATAATATAATATATTATAATATACATTATTTAATTTTCGATTTAAGTTAAACAATGAAATTAATGAAAAAATTATGAAATAAATACAATCTAAATTTTAATAACATAAATCGTTTATCCATTATGAGTTATACAAAACGGATTCCCATCACATAACTAATTTCGTAATCTAAACATAAATGTTAGATATTCTAACTTTTCCTCGATCAAACTGTATAACATTCGCCACCCGAACAGATTAGTTATTCCTTAAGTCGGAAGAAAGTTCGGCATTATTCAAATCTGATGTAGATCAATATCAATAAATATAATTCTAATGTGAATGTGTGTTCTAAATCCGGTGTTGTCGGGACAACACTTAATTTGACTGGCCACTCTCACCGCAGAACATTCATCGATCGTCGTGTAATCAATGATGAAAAAGCTCCACAAGATTGCTCGAAGAATATAATGAAAGTGTATTAAGAATCTATTTATGAATAGAATCTATTATGAATAGAAAATAAGCTTTTATGTATATATTTCTATTTCGACAATCTACTATGGAGATAAATCAAATATTATTCAGTAAATAATATTGATAATAAAGATAAATAAAGTGTACATGTTATTTAATTCTGTTATTTGTTATTTTGTTTTAATCGAAATCGAGATTATGATTGGAAATATTGTTTATTATTCAATCAATAATTTGTGATAGATAAAATAATAGGGAAGTAAGTAATTGTTATTTTTAGGTTTTACTATCTATATTCGATAAATTTCAAATTTCAATTCAATTTCATTAAAATATCTATTTTATTCAATAATTCATTAAATTGTATCATAATAATATACAAATTATTACACTTAAAGTAAAAAAAGTAAAAAAAAAATTGTATTTTTAAAAAATATCTAATCAATCTGAAATTTGAAAGAATACGAAAAAGGGAATAAATCCTAAATTTAAATTCTAGATATTTTCAGATATTAATTTTCGAAATTAATAAGAGATTTCCGATATAATATGTTGAATTCTGCTTATATGAATGTAATTAACACGTTCAACGCTATTTACATAATTTATAATACAATTTCCTTTACTTTACAGATCATTGTCATGTTATCAAGTAAACAATGATATAATATATATATGGTTTCAATATCAATAGAATATAAATAAAATTAGTTATTGACTTTGCCTATTGACAATTGCCTAAAGAATTTTTGTTATCTATAATCTTATAATCGACGATCATATATAACGATCATCTTATAATCTGTTTTAAATTATATTACATTTTAAAATCAACTTACTAATTAACTTCTTGCTTACCAATTTTAATGTACTTGAAATATGTATTATAAAGAGCTTTATTTTAACAACTTTTTTCTTTACATATACCAGCGATCTTCTTTTATTTTCGAGCTATTTATTAGTTAAAAAACTTTTGATACTATCCTATTATATTACATATACATATGGAAAGGATGTTCCAAAAATGAGAAACAACATAATTTTTGAGATAATTTCATCAATTATAATTAATTAGCTGATCATATTAATAATTGCAATGATAAATACAATATATTAAAAAATAATACATATGATGTTTCTTATTAAATTTCACAGAATTGTATCGAATCAAATCATGATTTCATATGTGGAGCTATTCTTTGAAATTATAAGAGATCAAAGTGAGCAAATCACTAAGTTAGAGTAAATTAATATAAATTAGAAAGATCGAGAAAGATGAATGAAGAAAATTATGAAAATGAGGAATAAATAAAATAAATTATTAAAAATTATAAAAAATTATACGAATCAAGTTTTATGATTAAATCAGAGCTTATTAAAATAAACATTAAAATGAATATAAAAAAAATATCTACTTGATTTTGATTTATTTTTTACATATTTTATTATCAAATACATGCTATGGATTTGGTTTCGTGTATTTATTTGTCATGATGTTTTCATAATCTTAAAATTCTCGAAGTAGAAAAAAAATCATGTCTTTAATGATTATAAATTGTTATAAAATTTGACCTATGATATTTCTATTTGTTATTTTGTGTCATAGTTAAAGTAATGTAAATAATCGATGATCAAAATTTTCAACTTGTCAAAGCGATTGCTTAGTATTTTTTTATTATTTATGTGGTTATTTTTAATCGGGAAAATTTTTAGGAAATTTTCAATACTTATTTATTTGAACATGACTATATTATATATTGTACAAATTTGTATTATTATAATTAATAATTAATATTTTATTATAATAATTATATAATTAATATATTATTATTATTGTAACTGATTTTTTATAAATAAAAATATTTAGTAAATTAATTTTTTCAGAATGATTCTTTTTAATAATGACAGACTGTAAAAATTTTTTCAAGATATATATTGTCTTATTTTTCTAGAAAGACTTAGTTCAAAATCTTGGTAAAACTAAAAAATTTTAAACAAATTTCGAAATTATACATATATTCTGAACAATTTATTATACTTTCAATATTTCCTCTCTTCTACTAAAAATAATTTTTTATACAAATTTTAGATAATATACATTACTATAAAAAGGAATTGGAAATTGAAAATAATTGCGAAATACTGGTTTATATTTTATAGAGATTTTAAGCGAATTTCTAAAATGATTACAATAATGGAATGGATTGATTCGAAGCTTCTAATATTCCGATAGTTTTGTTTTTTTTTCCTTTGATTATCATAAATCAGAATATTTTGATTCTGTTTTTCTATGTTCCTTTTTCATATAGATTTATATTATTATAATTTTGTTATCATTTCCATTTTTTTAAATAGAATTATATACATTTTTTATACATTGATTGATTTTTTATAAAAAATATATTAATTTATAATAATTAATTAATTTATAATAAATTATAAATTGAAAAATTATTAATTTAAAATTAATTGTTGAGAACGTTGTTCCGATTACGTATTGCGCTTTCAGTTTGAATTTAATGATACTGAATCTCATTAAAATGATAGCAATTAATATGAAGTAAATAAGAGTTTGCTAATGAGTCTGCTTGAGAATAATATTGAATAATTGTTCGTGTTCTCTTGATAGGTGGATTTGTTTTCCTTCTCGTTGCTGATTCAGTTTGCTTGTCTTGTCGCAACATCTTTGATTTTTGTCTTTTTGGAAAATCGATCAAAGAACGTTATGTCCATCCCTTCCTCATTACCGAAAATTTTTGATAAAGATATCTGAAATGAAACCTGTAAGATCTTCAAACTGTTTTCTGAGTAAGAGTTGTGATTAAAAAAAGACTGTCACAAATTGTCTCCGAATTATTAATCCTTCAAAAATCTTAGTTCATAACACTGCTATTGACTATAAAGAAAAAATTTGATTTATCGCTAAAAATTTTCTAAAAACATTCAACTCAAAAATATAATTCTTATATGTTTGTGTTATAATTATTCCTTATGTGTTTCAAGATTAAATAGTCTGGAATATGCTGATATGTTCTGACGCAATACTAATTATTAAATAATAATTAAATAAAATATAAATAATAATAATTAAAATATCTTTTAAACTTAATAACTTTTCGACATACATAGATTAATGTTTTTTTATAGAATTATATAATCAATATATAAAAAAATATATTAAAAAAGTAGAAATGATTTTAAAATCTATGAAACTTTTTCAACTACAAAAAAAAATATTAACATTATATAGCTTTTCTTATACAAAACAACTTTTATTAATAAAATATTTTTTCATAAAACTAAAAAAAAAACGAAAATATTTAAATTTTTTCATTTAAATATTTCATTTTGTTATATTTATATTTTATCATATTTATATCAAATTTATCAAAAATAAAAATGATTTTAAAATAACATTATTATAACATTATTTGATATTCAATATATATAAAGATAAAAAATAAAAAATTAAGACTCTGCTCAATAAAGAATATACTTTTAAAAAAAAAATTTTTTTTCTAATTTAAATAATAGTTAAAATATTTGATATAATATAAAAAAAAAATAAAAAGAAAAATAATAAATAAAAGAAAAAAATAACAGAATTTTTCTAATAAAGTATTTTTCGTATTTTAAAAAAATAATTTTTTTTATTGAGGTATCTTCTTATTTATTTGAAATATTTAATATAATATAATATAATTTAATATAATAATAATTTAATATATAGATCAAAAAAAGAAAAATAAAAAAAAAAGAAAGTAAGTTCTCCAGTAAATTCCACAAACTTTTCAAAAATTCAATCCTGAATATAATAACTTATATAATTTATCTTATTTTGAATAATATTATTTAGAATAAAATATATTTTAAAATCAATAATTCCTTCGATCTTTGTAACAAAACATTCCTTTCTATGAGATTTCAATTGCGACTCCATCTATTATCCAGAACGCAATGCTTGTATTGAATTCTATAATCACGATCACAATCAGCAGAGCATCGCATCTGCATTACCTCAAACATAATTCTGCGAGGCGAGCACAATTTTAAATTTGTATCCAGTCGTATCTTTTCGATGGAACATTCTTTCCTCCACCAAACATTTATTTATTTACTAACCGCTCTTTGGAAAATCGATTGCGTCGTATACCATCGATTCATAGATTGATACACATATATTATATATATATATATATTGTTGAAAATTATTTTTTCAAAGAGAAATTCGACGAAATAATCCGGATATATAAAATTATGTAGAATGCATGTTGGAAAGTTTTTAATTGAGCATCTTAAAGTTCTTTTTAACCTATGTCGGATTTTCCTTTTCTTCAGTTTGTTTGTCACGATTTCTTTCTCTTCGATTATTCCTGTCTTTCTTTCGTCCATTTTTTTAATGGTAACTCTATCACATAATACTCGTCACAGATACAACGTGTTCTACAATTAAATATAAGAATGCTTCTTTTTTTAGAATGATGTTTAATTCACTTTAGTGAACGATTACAAGATACAATCCGTTATTTTGTTTTTTGCTTCAATTCGAGAGTCTATTATGATTCACTTGATATATAGCAAGATATACATTTAAATTCTCATTGTTTTATGGAGATTTTTATATTAGATTGTATAAATTTCGATTTTATAAATTTGAAGTTTTTAACAGAATTAATTATGATGTAATATAAATTGGAGAAAGATGAAACATATTTAACGAACATTATAATTATATTTATAAAAACTGTTTGAAATATATAAATTTTATTTCTAATTATTATATTTTTGTTTTATAGTTATATTTCGAGTAGATTATGGATGCAAATATTTATAAAAAAATAGATAAATCTAATGAAACTTATACAAAAATTTATAGTAAAAATATATTTTTTATTTTATATATTTTACTGAATATGTTTTGCATAATGCATATTTTTTATCTTTTTCTTATATATTAAAAATAAAAAATATAATAATTTCTAATAAATATCTATTTCGCTTAGAAACGGTTATTATTGTATAATAATATTATGAATTATAATATCATGTGTGTGTATGTGTGTGTGTGTGTGTGTGTGTGTGTAAACATTAATATTTATTTATAAGAACTGTTCTAAATATGTAAATTATAGAAAGAAATATCACACGCATATATGAAATTAATGTTATACAAAATTATACTGTTTTTTATTATGATATTATCATGCAATATTTTGTTGAATTATAAAGTTGTTGGTAAAGTAAAATGAAACTCCATGTAAAATATTTTTAATATTCTAATCAAATATTTCTATCAAGAGCAGAGATTAAGAGATTAAAGTAAAAAGTACCAAGCTAAAATTAAAAGTAGAAGTAATAAATATATAAAAATTAATATAAATTAATATAAATTATATGTATCTAATTGTTTCCATTTTTCGATCATAAAAATTTTTTATTTAAAATAATTTATAATGTACAATTACAATGTACATATATGAAATATGTATAAAATATGTATAAAATAAAATATATAATATAAATAATGTATAAAACAAAATTATACATATTATAATTAATATACGTATCTCTTTAAAAAAAATTTATTGCAACAATAATTATTTTTATATTTACACATTTTATTACAATTAAATTTAAACTTATCATCCAAAAATCTATGATTTATCAATCAAATTAAAAAGAATACAAAGGAAAAAACAGAAAGTTCAGTTCTGTTCAGTGGAAACTGCCACAAAGGCAATCAATGATAGTGAAAGTGCATACATTGAATCTGTCGACATGTTCTTTTCTTATGGTATGTATTTTCCGGCTCTTATTGCCACATTACATAACGCCCTCCATGTAAAAACGAATAGCGGAGCCGTTTAACTGACTGATTTGAAACATTCGTCGATCATAAATGATAGACTAATGTGATTTAAATTGAACAGAAAGTCATTTCGAATCAGATTTAAGGAAAAAGAGAAAGAGAGAGAGAGAGAGAGAGAGAGAGAGAGAGAGAGAGAGAGAGAGAGAACCGTTGATCAGGAGAACATGGACCTGTGATAAACTTTTCAAAATCAAGGTCACTTGAAATCTCTAATTCGGCAACATAATTAATCGACAATCAACAACGAAGATTAAATTCTTGAAACTTCGTTATGGATAGAAAAATAACAGTAATGAATAAATTTAAGCATTGCAATTAACAAATGGATCTTTCAACGTTGCCTATCCTAATTGGATCTGTTTATTGCTCAATTGAAAAAGTTCATCATTTCAAGCTGTTATCGACATGACGAGATATTCATCAATATGGCTGATCTAGCGGAAATTAATTGTAATTCAATTGTTAATGAATGAAAATAATGAAAATAAAAGAATGAATTTAAAAATTTTTTTTATGAAAAATTTTATATCTTTTATATACTTATAATTTTTATCTATATACTTATAATTTTAATCTTTATATACTTATAATTTTATATACTTGTGAATAATTTCTCCATAGTTCATATAAGATATAATTTTAACATATTATCATTTTAAAAAAAATTTTAATATAATTTCTTCAATAAAACTTTTCTACCATAATATTTTTTTCTTTTATTAAATTTTTCTTAAAAGATTAGATGATTATCCGAAATAAAAATAAAAATTTCAACCTCATCTTATGTATTCGAAAATTTTATAATTTTGTAAAATATTTTCTAGACAATTTTTATCTATTCGTGTATATATTTTCCGAGAAAAAAAGAATAAGAATTGAATTGAATTGGCATATTTTATATATTATATAATTTTATATATTATATAGTCAGAGTTATAATAAATAATATAAGATTCTTAGCTCCTATTGGTAATTATTGCAGTAAATATTAATATTGGATATTAAAAATATTTAAAAAATGAAAAAAAAGTATTGATAGAGATCTTAACATTCAACTAATAAAGCTATTCTGAATTATATAATGATCTAAATGAATGATATCTTAAAATAACCAAAATATTTTATGTTATATCTTTCATAATCTTTTTTAAATTTCAAATATCATCTTACTGAAGCTTAATATAATAACATATGGAAACAATGCTCTCGTATTGAGCTCGATGATATCATCAAATCCCTCAAAAAAGTATAACAAATGTATAAAATTGTATAAAAATGTATAAAAATGTATAGACATCAATCATAGCAAAGAATGAAATCATAATCGAGAGAAAAGAAAAAAAAAAAAATGAAACGAGGGAGACTTTTAGTCGGCAAAACGAAGCTCGTTAACGGTCATACACCCATGGCCAATGGTTCTTGACGTTCGTAGAATTACATGAAGACCTTGATACTTTTTATCTTTGCTCACTTAGTCCTCCCTCTTATAAAGAGGCGACCACTTCACCGTTCCGCGGAACGTAAAAGATCGCGATGCGCGATCATCGCGATATACCATTAAGGGTGTCCTGAACGTATGTGGATTATATAGTTTCCAAGGAGACCAATTCCATGTTTTGCGGTTCTTATTTTTTTTATTTTCAGGTCATTAACGTTCTTTAATCATATTCGTTCACATCCGACTGTCAAATCATGGTTTTTCTTATGTGACAATGGTTAATTATCTAATCACGTGAAAAGAAGTATATGCATACTTTTCTGTTATAATTTAAATTGGTAATATTATAAGGAATTTAATTAATTTTAGAAAAGATATTGGCCTAAAAAGTTTTAATTATATTGCTTTATAAAAAAATTGAATTTAAAATATAATGAAAAAAATTTAGAATTATGAAATAATTATAATTACTTGTAATTATAATTACTTGTAATTATAATTATAATTACTTGTAATATTTATATTTCTTTATATTTCTTAACTTTATAATTATATGATTATTAAATGAATAATTGGAGCTACAACCATGCATATAATATAAGGAATAAAAATAGAATTTATAAAATTTTTATTGCTTTTTAAGTTGAATTTTCATTATATTATGATGAATTTATATGAGATATTTGTATCATAAAAAATACGTGAATTGATTAATTAATATGTTCTAAAAATAAAATTATAACTATTGAGTTTTTGTAAAAATTTACATAACTAAAATTTATGATTCAATGTCATTGGATTCTCTATGAATTTTTTTAAAATTTAGTAATTCAAAATAAGAACATATTGTTGAAATAAGATCAATATTAAACATTTTTATATAAGATCAATATTAAACAATTTAAATAATATTTAAACTAAATATCTATTTTGTCATAAAAAAATTTCTAAAAAATATTTAATCATTATTAAAAAATATTCAATCATCACAACTATTCTTTGTTTATTTATCTTTCAACTGCTAAAAATTAGAGTTAACGCGTTAAATATTAGAGTTAAATACGTTAAAAGTAGATAATTAATTTTTATTAAAAAATTTCTACAAGATGAATAAAAAAATACTATTAATATTTCAATTTTTATTATAAAAATAAATAATATTTGTATTCTCATTGTTAATATTTCTTAACAAATAAAATAGTTTAATCAAATAAATCAGGTAAATACGCTTCTTAAAACGTTTTTATTCCTCGAATATTAGATGGATAGAATAAAATATGATTTTAATAATTCAAGCATAATGTTTCATTCGACTAGCGAAGATTACATAATAAATCTTCTTGCGGATACATAATATAATAGATTCGTGGTATTCAATTTCAAAATTTCCTAATCGAATCGATTATACCAGTATTGTATATACAGAAATATTCTTCTGATTGCATATTAAAAAAAGATCTAATTGAAATTTAATATTACAGAGAAGCATTGATTGTAAATGTTCTAAATAGCAACAATGGAGTGTAATGCGGCTGTTAGTTAAATTATTTAAGCTCAAAGATTTCTGTTTTTTTAATTAATTAATCAATAAATGATTAATTAATAATGACAAATAGTATACCGTTTATATAATATTTCATAATTTTCCAAAAGAATTTTATTTATTATCGACGAATTAATATTAATCTAACTGTGTGCGCAATTAAAATGATCTGATTTAAGAGAATTAATCATGTCAAGATATCAGGAAAGAAAGATGAAATATACAAATTTTATAAAACAATAAATAAGAAATGAATAAAAATAATTTAGTGAACAGTGAAGTGCTAGAAAATTTTTAATGTGGTAACAGATGCATAAAATTCGAAATAATAAATATATTTCAGATTTTTTTTTAAATTGTTTTATTTAATAATATTTCGCTTGGATTATAGATTTAGATAGAATAAAATTCTATTCAATAAAAAAATTATTTTGATTGATATTAAATTTAATATAAAATTTTGCAATTTTTATTATTAACCTTCGATATTTAATTATTGCTATGTTTAGAAAAGATTAAATTTTAGAAAAATAAAAATTAAAATATTTTAAATCAATCAATTAAAATATTTTAAATCAATCAATTTTTCATCTTCATATCTTAATACTTTTAAAGGAATAAAAAAACACATAAAAAATATGTAGTTCTATATAGTTCTATGTAGTTCTGTATATTTTTTAAACTAGAAATAATTTTTGGATAAGATTCAATAATTAATATAATAAATATTTTAATTTTAAATTAGAAATAATTTTTGGAAAAGATTCAATAATTAATATAATAAATATTTTAATTTTAAATTAGAGATGATTTTTGGATAAAATTCAATAATTAATATAATAGATATTTTCTTTGAAAAATTTAATATTTTTTAAATATTATTCCAACAAATTATTATTACACCATTTCAAAGAAAATAATTAATTTTCTAGAATAAAATTAATTATCATAACAAGCAATGTTTAGAAAACATCTGTCATTTTTTAAAAAAATTGACAAATTTAAAGATTTTAAATTGAATAAGTTAAATAAAATGCATTAGTCTAAACACGTTTTTATTTACAAAGACTTGTAATTGTATATGAAAAATGAAAAGAAAAGAATGGAAAAAAAGAAGAAAAAAAAAAAAAAGGAAAAAAAATTGTTATGTTCTTCAAGAACATTTTTGAATTTCCATTTGAATCATAAGAGTAAATGTTAGGTAACCGACCTCAACGAATCTTCTTTGACATTTTACTTGTCATAGTTTTAGTACACATAGTTGCAAAGTAGTTTTTCCCTGAATGATTGAGCATATTCAGGTAGTCTTGATGAATTCGATCAGTCAGGCCATACATGTCAATGGCAAGCGATTATAAAGCGTGCAAGTGATGCACTCTGCTTGGATACGCTTACCTGAAACAGAAGCGGAAGAAAAAATGAATTGCGGATTAAGTATTTCATGAATTGAGACAACCGTTCTTCCAAACAATATTTTATCATAATCGTTATTCAAATTTTTTTATATTTAAAATATTATATTATAAATAAATATATATATTATAAATAATTAAAAAATATATATTATAAATATATATATTATAAATATATATATTATAAATATATTATATTATAAATAAATTCTAAGATTTGTTTTTAAAAAAGCTCTAAAAAACAAATTAATTAATTGGTGGAATAATAACAAAATATTAATTTATTCGTAAGACATTTTTAGAAGATTTTTCTTTGAGATCAAATAAAAAATATAAAAGTTAGTATAAAGATATCGATTGAAACTTATTTATTAAGTTATAAACAATTTAAACTTCTATTAAAACGAAATAAAGACAAAGTGAGCCAAAGAGTAACGGAAATAATGCAAACTTAAATTACTTATAATTGAATAAATAAGTCTTTACTGAAATTTTTATAATTACTATATAATACTAACTTTTATATTTATTTTGATTTCCAGATCTTTCAAAGGAATGTCTTGAATATATTATTATATTTCATTATTCACAAGATAATTCTAAAGAATAATAATTTATTATTTTATTATTCAATCTTTTATTTTCACGAAATATGTCATATTCCTAAAATTCTTAAAATTCAATATTGAATTACTAATAGTAAACAAAACAAATCATTATTAGATAAATTTTTTATTTAAACTATATGATATTGTTGAATTTATTGTTACGATTTATTTGATTTTGGATTGGTTGATTTTAAAAATAATATAAATACATATATTAATACAAAATACATATTTTAATTTGCATTCTGTTTCATATAATAAAAATAATTAATATGATTTGTTGTATGAAATAGATATAGAATACGAAGTATAAGATTTTTTACAACTAAATTCATTTCTAATTTATTTTGCTTAGAATCAAATTTTTTAAAGAGTATAAAAAATATTCCTTTTCATCAATTATTAATTGTTAAATTAAAATATAAAATAAAAAAAATATATATATTACATAAAAGTATATTACATACATATATTATATTATAATATATAATATATATTCTTAAATAAAGAAAGAATATATTGATTGAAATAGAGGATAATATATAATATATATTCTTCAATAAAGAAGAATATATTGATTTAAAATCTATTTATAGAAAAATAATATATTTGCTATTTTGTAACTAATCAAAATACTGCATTGCATAATATTAGATGAAAGATTTAAATTATTATAAAAATAATACAAATTAGTAATATTTAATACATATACTATAATATATATATATACTAAACTCATTTAATTCAATTTAAATTAAATTGTTTCATCGAATTTAAATTTTACTAAACTTATAATAGTAAATGTATTAATTTGCAAGAAAAGAAAATCTTTCAGAAAAAAAAAGAGAAGGAATTTCTTTTATGGTCAATTTGCACATCGTGTTATTATATTAAAGCAATTAACGCGACATAACGCGATGGAAGAATAACACCATAGAAAATGCTTCATTAGGACAATGATTCTTCGAAACAGCCTAACTTTGATCAAAGAAAAAATCCGCATTCTCGATGTCTCTTTTGTTTATACGCAAGTCTTCTATTCTCTTATAATTGGCAAAGAATAAAGACTAATGCAAAAAAAGAAAAGAAAAAAAGAAAGAGAAGAGGAAAGGAAAAGAAGAAGAGAAGAGAAAAGAAAAGGAAAAACAAAAAAAAGACAAGAGCAGAAAAGAATAGAAGAGAGAAAAGGAAAAAAGAAAAACGAAGATAAAAGAAGAGAAATGAAAAGGAAAAAGAAGGGAATAGAAGAGAAGATAGGAAAGAGTAAAACGAATGATGAAGACGACGACGATAGGAGACAGCTATGCGACCGCCATACCGTGCAGTGGAGAAATCGCTGCGATGCAGAAAGAGAGGAACGAATAGTCAGGATGGGTAAGGTAACAGTCAGGCAATCAGGTTGCGGCGCGGGATTCGCAGCAGCATTATTATCTACTTGGGTGGACAGGTGCCAGAGGGTTTGTAGAAGTCCGCGTGCGGCATGGTCAGTAGAAGATCGTTATCAAGAGGGATGAGAGCGGTGAGAAGAGAAAGAATAGGGAGGGGGGGGGGCACTAGAAAGAAGACGAGCAACAGGTCTGAGAATCAGAAGGCAAAGGGAAGAAAGAAGAGGAAGAAAGGATGGACAAAGATGAATAACGAATAGAGTAGGAAACGAAAGGATGAAAAGAGGAAAAGAGGAAAGACAAAGGAAAAGGAAAAGGAAACGAAGAAAGAAGATAGGATAATGGTAGTAGGATAGGGAAGAAGAAGGCGTAGATTCATACTATTAGATGGCTGTTGCCGACGCATATAAGCCACGGTAAGGGAAGACAGCGGATAGCAGAAGGAATAAAAGGTCTTAGGTAGCATAGTTGCACGCACATTCCCAGTTCACAGCCTTGACTCCGGCGAGGAACGATTCAGCGAGCCGACAGCAACGACGCTAGAAGCAGGCAACCACTGCCACACAGAGAATCGAACCAAACTCGGGAAACGAATGAAAGAACGGCTATAGCCACGATGGAGAACGAATGGGTCATAAGATGGACGAAGAAAGGAACGAAGAAAGGAACCATAGATAGAAAAAGAAGGATTTTCTAGCTGGCGCGTTCGACCAGACTATGCTCGTTCGCTCGACGATGGCAATTATACGTGGCCAAGCCATCCCGACTAGATTCAAGACCAGATAATCCCATCTGTCGGTTTAAGCGGTCTTCAAACGATCCCGCGAACCATCGGATATTCTCTTCCCAAGTCGATCGATTTTTGTCCTAACGTGCGTTTATTATTTTCCCCACTCTATCGATCTGGTTAATCGCCACGATACAATTTAAGTTTTGATAAAATGTTGATTCAGATATACTTTATTCATCTGAATCTATTAATTGAAATAAATAAAAAATTTGAATATTTATATGATAATATTATTATAAAATAATATTTTAATTAAAATACTAGTATATATAATATAATAATTAGTATCATATATAATACTAACATATAATACTATATAACACTAATATATAATAATATTACTAATATATAATATTTATATTATATTTATATTATATTATAATATAATTAATTATGATAATATATTCAATAAACTATTTCAATAAACTTTTTATATTATATATATTTGTCATATAATTACTATGAAAAATTTCATTTATTTTATTAATATACTTCTTATTATTGAGGACATTAATTTAAATTTCATATTTTTTAAATGAAATATCAAAATTATATTAATATAATATTAATATGATATCAATGCAGATAATCTTTGCTATAAATAAAAAATAATTAATTCTTAAAATAACAATCATTTATAAAAAAAATATGAAAGAATATAAATATTTTATAATTGAAAAAATAGTCTCTAATTTAAAAGATTACATTATGATTTAACGAAAGACAAAACAAATTTAAGATTAAATTATGCGAAATTGACCGATTATTTTTCAAGCTTGTTAATAAAGAAGTGCAACGAAAGGCAACAGTTTCTTTCTTCATTGACCATGAAATCTTCATTGAAAATCTACAATTATTCGATACTTGTAACCAGTATCAACACTTGTTTAAAGTTGACAACGAAGAATAGTGTATCTTATTAAATACTTTTATTTTATTCGCATTATGCAGACAAGAGATACATGGATGACAGATAAGATAAAATGTAAACGAAGATTGAATATTGCATTTACATGAATGAAATTTTATTTTTTCTTTAAGTTGATGAAAAATAAAAAAATGTATATTAGTCTTAATTATGTATTTATTTTTTTATTAATATAAATGTTATTAAAATTAGTTAATTATAAAAAGTTATATTATTATAATTATAAAAAGTTATAAAATAAGTTAATTATAAAATAAATTTATAGAATGAAAGAAAATTCAATAGATATTTAATATATATATTTATTATAAGAACGAAAATAAAAAAATTATTGTAAAAAAAAAATAATAAAAAGAAATGAGAATTATTTATATAATTTATTTATTTATATAATTTTTTATTTATCTATTTATTTTCATAATTTATATAATTCTCTTTTTCTTGAGGAATTATTAGTTAATTAAAATATGTTTGTAAATAAATTTTTAAGTCTTGTTTGCGAAAAGAATTATTATAAAAATTATTTATTTGGCAAGTAATTACTATTATTATTACTAATTAATTAATTAATTAATTATTAACAACAACAACAACAACAATAGTAGTAGTAGTAGTAGTAATAATAGTAGTAGTAGTAGTAGTAGTAATAGTAGTAGTAGTAGTAGTAGTAGTAGTAGTAATAGTAGTAGTAGTAGTAGTAGTAGTACTAGTAGTAATAATAATAATAATAATAATAATAATAATAATAAATTTACCATATTCGTTTACAATTATAAACTGGATGAAGATACATTCGAAAAACAATTAGTATTTATTATAACATAAATAAAATTTATCAAATTCAATAGATTCTAAATTATTCTATATCATGCAAAAATTAATAATAAACAGAGAAAACAAAGAATTTATTATTGATAATAATAATAATAATAATAATAATAATATACATTATATCATATACAAGCAGATATAGTTTTCAATACTTCGACACAAAAAAAAGACATTTAGATTAGATTAGATTAGATTAGATTTAGATTAGATTACAAAAAACATTATAACAAGCGAATAAAAATTACGTCTCATTAAATTTTGCTATACAAAGTTTATATAAGATACAAATATAAAATGTATATAATATAAAAATATAATAAAATGTTACATACAATAAAAATGTTGCAAAATTTCTTTGTATTTTATTTGAAAAAATGAAAAAAGTTACATTTTTTTAATGAAATTAAATACCGAAATATCAAAATAAAAATCTTAAAGTAGTTATCTTTTAAATATATTATTTGAAATGAACAAATGGAAGTATCTTATTAAATTAATTATTTGGTTAAATATCTATTTTAATAATTCCTAATCATCTCATATGCGTACGCACATGTGTATGTGTTTATGTGTGTGACAAGAATTGCAAAATGTCAAGCGCGTTAAACAAACCACGCCAGGATTGAATAGAAGCATAGGAACTCGGAACGAAACCACGAGGACAAATCAGGCAGCCACTTGCACCAGCGGCGACAGTGAAACGTAAGGAAAGGATACGTGTCTCGGATACCGAACGCCCACGTGAAATCGACGGCAATGCCATTCCAATGTTAATTGAAGTGCTCCAACGCCCACACGACTCCAAGTGTTCTCAGTTTGCCAAGCAGCCATCAATATGGAACTATCATTAGCTCGATCGGGTCATCGATAAACATTTGAGTCTCTTCGGTAATTCGCCTAATGAGATAACGGTACCGAGCAAAATCTTCGTAGTTGATAACACTTATATTCAGCCCCGTTTTATTTGAGAATGCGAAATCTTCTAGTATAAATTATCCCTGATCACATTTTAGAGAATGTTGTCTATCTCGTTATTCGGTTATAATACAGTAGACACGCTAATATAATCTGCTTGACTTTTTTGATTATTGTATGAACTAACTATAATTCAAATGATTTGAATAATTTCGTTTTTTTTCTTTCTTTTAGAAAAATTTTTTTGATAAATATTATTTTGTTAATAATTCATTACAAAAGAATATATCTTATTTTTAAATAATTAAATATTATATTATTATGATTATATTATTATTATTATTATTATTATTATTATTATTATTATTATTATTATAATATAATATAATATAATATGATATAATTTCAAAATATGTTATTGCAACATTAAACTTTTTTCTTCTATACGTCATTCATTTTCATTCAACCATTATTTAACTTTAGCTTCGCAAAAATATATTTGATATTGTATATTATAATCATATTCTATGATTTGAATCTTGATTCGATTATTTTTTTTATCCGAAATATTTAATGCCAAAATTCTCTATGAATAATCTTAAATTCTCTATGAATATCAATGTGATTATTTTCTTGGAATGTCTCGTAATATTCCTTTTGATATAATTAATATATTTTAAGATCATCAAATCCATGAAGAAATAACTATTTATCCATTATATATGTTTAATTGTAATAATTAGCTATTTGTCTTGCGATATATTTCTATAAATAATAAATAAGTAATGCAAATATATTAACATATCATATATAACATATTTAAAATCGATAAGATGTATTTTTTTGTAAGTAATTATTGTAATAATTAGATTGTGAATGTTTATGTAAATACATACTTTTATTGAAATTGAAATAAAATAAAAATTTAAAAATAAAGAAAAAAATAAGAAAAAAACAAGATTTATTTTATCAAAGATGTATTTTATCATTGAATAATTCTAAAAATGTATTTTTTAATTTTGATATTTTGCATAATGCATAATATATATTTTTTACATACTATATGCATACTACTATATGTATATTTTTCGTAAACTTATCATACATATTAGTAATCAAATTATCAAATAATAATGCATTTGAATTAGCAAATACTATAAAGAATATAAGTAAAATTGTTCATATTTTAAATTGTTATAACTTCGTAAAAAAAAAATCATGTAACAATCAACAAATGTAATTTAATTTATTTTATTGTCATTTATTTTATTATCATTTAATTTATTTGAAACTTTTATTTTTATAGTTTTGAGATCATCTTTTTCAAAGATGTTTTTACATCATACATCAAATAGAAAAATATTTATTTATATTATTTATTATTTATATCATTATATATTTTTTTTCAAAAATTTAAAAAATTCAATCGTTTGGAAACATTGAAAAATTTTTTCTGATTACATTCACAACAATTTGAAGATTGAAATCTCTTAAGAATGACTTTCTAAAACTTGCTGTAAGTTTTTTTTTTACGTTATTGCAAGTTATTAAATATAGTCAAAAATAACTAAAATTTAACTTTTTTATGTAGAATTTTCATTATGTAGTACTCAAAATGAAATCAAAAATAGCTTTAATAAAAGCATTTCAATACTATTATTAGAATTGAAGAAAATTATGTAATAACTTTATAATATAATTAGTATAAACTTTATAATATAATTTTCCAAGAGAATTATTTTGGCATATATAATATATATTTTTCATAGAAGTTTTTTTCATTTTTTATAATATTTATTTTATTATTTTCAGATCGTAAGATTCGTAAATATTTTACTTTTTTTCTTTAAAGTTATTTCTTGAAAAATTCAATATTTATATCTGTTGTTTAAATATTTAAAAAAATTAAAAAATTTTTTTTTTGAATTGTTCATTTTTGCTTTCTTTAATCCCAAATTGAAATTAAAATATAATTCAAATTTAAAATTGAAATTGAAAAATAAATGATTTTAATTCAAATTTAATGTTTAATAAAATGTAATTATGTAAATATAATTCAAGCACAATTTTTAAATTCTTTAATACTTACACTATACTCATATCATTTTACATCATAATCACGATAAACAAGTAATTTTTATTATAAGAACATTATAAAAAACATTATGATTAAAATGATTTATATAAATAAAATTTATAAATATTTAAAATAAATAAATAAATATTTTATTAATATTAATTAATTATATAAATTGATTATATATATATATATATAAATAATTAATTATATAAATTTATTATATATATATATATATATATATATATATATACACAATAGAAACTTCATTTCGAATTATCTAAAAGATAACAAGATTAAACAATTAAATGATCAATATAATCATTATATTGGATTGTTTGAGAAAAAAAATTCTTAACGAATACCTCGAAAGAAGAAAATAAAAAATTTGTATATTGTATACACTAATTATATTATTTACTTGTCGCACTATAAAATAAAAATAAATTAATATTTAGAGTAAAATAACAAATTTATTTGAAAATATATTGAAAAATTTTTTTCAAAAATATATTTTTATTTCATAGATTATAAATTATATATTTTATAGATTATTTATTTCATAATTATTTTCAATAATGATATAAAATTTGTAATACTAATATATAGTATTATAAATATATAAAATACATCTAAAAAATAAAAACTACTTTTAATATTATAAAATATCGTATATTTTTTTTTATATAATATAAAAAAAAGCAAATGTCAAAAAGATTCAAAAGAAATAATAATGATTCATTATTCATTATTCAAAATCAAATATAGATATCTGAAAAGACTGAAAAAATTTTATTTACAATTTCACATATATTTTTAAATCCATTTCTTATTCTATTATATGAAAAAGCAGTAACTTATCTTTATTACTTATGAAAGAATAAACATATCTCATATGAAGACATCATTTCATACAAAGAATTATAAATTTGAAATCTTTCAAAATAAAAAGTATTTTTTAAGAAAATTCCAATTCTAATTCATCAATATCCAATATTATTAAATCTTATCCATTAATAATTCCATAACAATATCTTCAAATAGAATTCATGCTTTAATAAACTACATATTAATAAATTCTTAATTTCGATTTATACCTAAGTAAAATATACATAAATTAATATATTTTTGAGACATTTAATATCGATTTTAGAGCATAAAACAAATACAAAAAGCAATATAATATCAACTGAGGCTTATTTATTAAATTACAAGCAATTTAAATTACATTATGTATTTATTATGTTGGCTTCTAGAATTAATTTTAAATTTTAAAGGTACACATTACACATATACATTAACATTCTGTATATTCATATGGCCATGTGAGAATCTTGTCCTAGTTTTCCTTTAAAGGTTAACTATTAGCCGAGTTACCAGACAATCATGAGAGATCAAAGTGACAACAAGATCTATGATTCGAAATTAGTGGCATGAAAGATGCGCGAAAAAAAAGAGGCAATACAAGGGAAAGACCGAGAGTACAGAAGAAGAGAATGACAAAGAAATGGAAAAGAAGAAGAAGAAAAAAATAGAAATCGACGGTGGCGAATGGAAGCGAGCACTGCATATGCAGACAGAGAATCGAGCCACTGTCTGGAGCAACTGGAAAAATTGCCTCTGAATCACTGTACAGCCTACCTGCTGCCTTATTGAGGAACCCGCTCCTTTAGCCGTTCTTTTAGCTTGTGCAGTCAGGAGTATAAATAGCACTCTTTAAGAATACTGGAGACACTGACTCGCATCCATGCATCACTTTTGCGCCACTTCTACATCGCATGCGTGCATATATAGGCAGTGTGATATACCAGACATCAGATCTCGGCCTGAATATAAGGGATAGGCAAATATAAAGTTAGTTGAAACGAAGAAGATTATATGGTCGGTTTGTCTATATTGTTTAAGAATAAATAAAAAAGAACTTTATGAATAAGTTATGATGCTTATTTATAAATAAGTTTATAAGATGATACAACGATAAGAAACGACGATTAAAGAAAAATTATTTAAAAATAATAATTATATAATAGTAATAGTAAGAATATAATAATAATAGCAATAAGAATATTGTTATCAATAATTTTGAATTATGACTTTGAGAAGTATTTTTTTGATAATTGTTTTTAATTGAATTAAATTTTCAAAGCATTTGTCTTGAATGAATTTTGCAATGAAGATCATTGTGAAGATTTTAACTTACAAAAATCTGATAATTTCTATATGAAATATGAAATATCTATGAAGATTTTCTGTATACTAAAAATAAAATAATAAAAAAAAAGCAAAAAAAAAAAAGAGCTAGAGTAAAATTAGAATTAGATTTAAAGTTGGAGTTTTGTTAGAATAAAGTTTAGATGGCTTAGGAATTCAATTTGAATTAGGTTAAAATTTAACTTAGAATTGAATTTGAATTGATGGAATTATATTATAGTTTGGTTGAAGTTAAATTAGATATCGATTTTAATTGCAATTCGAATCCAAATTTGATGGATATGTTCCATTTAGTAATTAAAAAAATAATAAAAAAATATTTTATTTAAGTATTGAATAATTTCTGTAATTATTGCGTATAATTTTTAATAAACAAAAAACATTTATTATTTCTAATTTAACATTTTCAAACAAACTTTAATATATTAATATATTATTTTCTTACACATAAGAATAATCAAATTTTAAACATCTCGAAAGTGAAGATACATACATCTTTATAAAATCCAAGAGTGACGAGAATTTTTTATTAAAAATGTCCATCGTAAATATATCTTTATGAAATTTATTTTGAAATATCATTTATATTTTAAATATCGAACTTATACTAAGATCTTCGAAATTTTTTTTTCTTCCAAATCGTTCCTTTTTAATTTTGATCAAACAACGAAGGCTAAAATAGCGCTTGCACAGTTTTTTCAAGACAAAGATGTAGGCGTATTTATCGATGCAATAATATAGCGAGTTCGGAGTCTCCACTAACTCGGCGCGAGAAAAGAAGCTTTTAGCTTGTGTGCCAAGCTGAACGATAGAACGACGACGACAAAAACTGCCACTTTCGTGTCCTTGCGGTACACCTTGGGCCTCGAGGGCAGGATAACAGCGTTTCCCAGTAAGACCAGTACTGGTGGAGACCCTGGATCACGGCCCACGTTCACGGCTCACTGTCGTCTACCAACACCTACTTCTCATCCTTCTAGACAGTGAACGTACCAGGAAGAACTTTCTATGGCCTAAGATCAGAGCTAAGATCGAATCAGTATAATGTTCGTTTGACTAAAGATTCGTTTATTTGTTAAATATGCATTGAAAAATATCGATATCGTATTTATTCTGTTTCATTGAATAAAAAATTGATCTTGAATTTGTAAATTATATTTCGCATAATATTTATCGAGATTATATTTATTTTAAAAATAATTTCAATATTCTTATAAATAATATTTATAAAAGTTTAAGATTTTTCCTTATTAAAAATATGTTAAATAGTTTCCAAATTTATTTTTAATTTTAATTAAATAATTCATTTAATTTTGCAGAAATAGAATAAAAAATTGATCAATTTTTCATCTATTTATTAATTTCTTGATCTTTTAATTGTCGACTGTTCTATCAAATTATTTGACTTATTTAATTTACTTATAATATATTCCATTTTATTATTGTATTATAAAAAATTAAGAAGTTGTCAATAAATATTTCATTGATGTTGTAATACTCGTGTATTAAAAAATGCTTTATTTTTTGTCATAAAAGTTGTTAAAAATATTAAA
Source organism: Apis laboriosa (assembly GCF_014066325.1). Classification (NCBI taxonomy): domain Eukaryota; kingdom Metazoa; phylum Arthropoda; class Insecta; order Hymenoptera; family Apidae; genus Apis; species Apis laboriosa. Next base: position 2,816,168 of record NW_025222966.1, on the reverse strand, counting down.
ATACTTAATAAATTATTTAAAAAACATAAAAATCTCTTGTAATTTAATTAATTGTTTTGTAATTTAATTAATTTTTTTGTTACATATAATATGTACTAATTACTTTCTATAGCTCAACATGATATATGTTCTCGATTTTAAATATTTACATGTGATTATTCCAGTAAATATTAGAAATAAAAAAAATATTTTAAATGAAAATTGTATAGAGCAGATATCGTAATAATTTTGAATTTGAAATAAAATTGCAAATAATAAAAACTTTATGAAAATCATTTATATTTTTAAATGTTTTTTATTACATATTTTAAATCTATTATGATATATAAAATCCGATTGAATTATTTCCTCAAAATATAATACTAATATCTATAGCACGTAAACTTTGAAAATTAATAATTAACTTCAAAACTTATAAAGAATACATGTGTATATGATGTTTTGAATATCTGTTCGATATTAGTTACAAGAATATAGCATTTTGACAAAATAAATTATTTTATTCATATTTTCAAATAATAATGCATTTTTATTCATTATTTTCATCGCAATTTCTTTAATAAATAAAGAAAGGAATCACTTGGATAGTTTTTCTATATATGGAATATTCTAAAAACAATGGAATATTCTACAACGTGGAATCAAACACGTGGGACTATGTAAAGCTTTTAAAGTCCTTAATATTCATATCCATAGGTTGATAAGATTACGATGTGAGCTCAATATGAGGTAGCTGGTTGAAATTTTAGTCAAGCAAACTTGGGCGTTACAAATACACAAAGGAGCGAAAAACATTGGTTGCGTATTTACGAACGATTAATCAAGTCTATCTGGATACTAAGAACTATGTTTCTTATTATCTATTAATAGTATCTATTAATATTCTTTATTTATGTGGCTGATCAATCGAAATTTTCGAAGAAATCCCTTTAACCAATCGAAACTAAATATTATTTCCGAAATTACGTGATTTACGTTTAATTATCGTCCATAGCAAAATTGTGAATTAGGTTCAAGAGATTTCAATATACTTTTTTAAATTATGTATTTAATATGAAATTTCTTCTATATAATCTTAAGATATTATTATTTTTAATACGAAATTGAATATATGAACATCAGCTTGAATATATCAAACATTTAATTGCATAAGATAATAATAAATAAGATATATATATATATAATTATAAGAATCTAGTTTTCTAAAATAAAAAATTAGGAAATTTTCGTATTTCTTAAACAAATTTCAAATTATAAAATGATTCCAATTCTTTCTAATTTTATGCAGATTACATTATATTTCAATTCAAATTCCTATTTTATAAAAAAATCCCTAATGTTGATATTGAAAAATGATTGATTTGATATAAAATGAATTAGAATTTTCTTTTTAAACTTTGATATCTAAATTTCGAAAGACTTCAAAATCATTACTTATAATATATATTCTGATTATTTAGATTTGTTTATGTTGCTATAATGATAATATATTTTCATTAAATTTCAATATCTCAATATTTAAAATATTTAAACATTGAAAATAATATTAAATTAAATCTTTGTAAAAATAATGCATTGTCATAAGATAAAAGTCATTTTAAATTAGAACGATCAGTATTAATTTATTGGACAAATTGCTTTATTAATTTCATTAGAGATTAGCGATACTTGCCATAATATCTCGCAATAAATACGAACACGAATTATTACAATTCAATCATACCTTTCTCTCTCTCTCTCTCTCTTTCTCTTTCTCTTTCTGTTTATTCTATATCCGATTTGATCGTACGTGATACGATTATTAATACCAAGACCGAAATAAATTTAGGTTGACTGCAATCGATAATCGAACTAGTTATATCTAGTCATTATATTCAACTAGATATCCCATTTTGTTATTCGATTCGGTACGAATGAATCTAATAATAAATTAGGCAAAATTGATATTAAATAAATAAAAAAAAATTGTTTTGAAAAAATAATTGTAAATTAAATTAAATAATTTAGAAGAAATTATAGAATCTTAATTTTAATATTAAAAATTTATAGAAATTTATATAGTTTCACAAAAAATCAAATTGAAAATTATATGAAATCATTGAAATAAAAAAGATTAATAAAGAATTGATAAAATTAAATCAAATAAAAATTCTAATATATTAGATAATATATTAATATAATTATTTATTAATATAATTAATAATTAATTAATCATATACATATATAACAATAAATTAATCAAATATAATTTTAAAAATATAACTTTTATAAATTCAAAAAGAAAAGAAAAAAGAAATAAACATTTGATCAAGTGAATTAAACTATAACAAGCTAATTAAATCAAACAAATTGGATTCGATAAAAAAACAAAAAAAATAAAAATTAAAAGTATGTAATTTATCAAATAAATTATTCTACATATAGTATATATATATAGTATATATATATATATATAGTGATATAAAATTTTATTTTACATAAATATTACTCTCTAACATATTTGATTAATTTTAAATAATATTCTTTAATGTAATTAGCTAATATTTTGTAGTATAGAATAACTAATTTCGCTCAAATTATAATAAATTTAAATTTATTTTTGTCTACAAATAAAATCTATTCTGTTTTTTCTTTTTCCTTTTTAAATTTTGTTATTTTATAATTGATATTTCGTATGAAACAATGAAAATAATTAGCATTTATATGTAAATATATAAAAAGAAATGTTTTGCTTTTTAGAAATAAATGAAACGCATTATATCTTAATTATTCTTAAATAAATTTATTCGCTCATGAATATTGAAACATTTCAAATTATACCACTGGATGTACAAGTGATTTATATATGATTCATATAATAATATAATATTAAGTAATATTTATATGATAATTTCATAAATAATATAATTAAGATTTTTGATAATTGCATCGAACAAAGTTTATCGTCAATTAATTTTGGTGCATCGATTGCATCTTACGAGTAGCCCATCTATGTAGCCTAAAGCATTAGAAAATTATGGTAGTAAAATCGTTGCGACTGCAATCGAGTGTGAACAAATGAGAACATTATTAGATAATAAAATGCGACACACTAAAAATGTCTACGCTACGTCGCGACGCATAGCTTATGGATGAATGTGAAGACACATTCACTGATTATTTCGTTCATACTATTAAATAAAGTTTTTATTAATACTATACAATCTGTAATGAAAATATCTTAATAATAAAGATAAAGAATACAATTACAATGATTGAAAATAGATTATGTACAATAAATACATATGTTGTAATTCATATAAATTCTCATTTCATTCAAAAAATGTAACTTTTTTTAGTTATTGAATAAATGAATTATAATATAAAAGAGTAAGTGGAAAAATTGAAAAAAAGATTCGTAGGATAAGAAATAAATCATCATCATTCAAAAATATCAAAAATATCTATTTATCACTAGAGCTATATCTAAGAATATTGCGAGAAATAAACAATTAATTTTATATAAAACAGGATTCTTATTTTCTTTTTATTTCTCGAATATCTGAACTAGATAAGAATTGATATTCAATTAAAGTTAATATCATGCAAATATTCAAATATTCACTTAATTTAGATTTGAATATCTACAGAATTTAATTAATCAAATTCATTATATTAATGTATTTAAATAAATTTATTTCTTTAATCTAAATGCAAATGCATAAAAAAAACTTTATATTTAAAAATTACAGAAAAAATTATCCGAATATTTAATATATTATATATATATAATATATCATATATTTATAATATAAAAAATATATATATAATACATATTTTTGAATTGAAAATTAAGTTAAATAAAAAGTAAAAAAAAATGCAAGTTGTCAAATAGCTATTAATAATAATAAAAATTTTAATTTAAAAAATTATTATAAAATAAATGCAAGAAATGATAAAGAATAAGATATCTGATTGATATATTATAAATATGCTTCAAATATTATTCATATATATGATTCAGTCTTTCATTGTAACATTGGTATCAATTTAATATGTAAATAAAAAATTAATATAACAAAATAAATGGCTAAATTTTTATTAAAAATAATAAAATAAAATTTATGTAAAATATAGATATACATTAAGATATATATAAGATAGCAAGTGTTAAAAAATAATAGAAATGAATAAAGTTTCAAAAAATTTCAAGAAAATTTTCAGCAAAAAATAGCGAATATTATTTCTAAAAATTTTTAGATTCATAAAAACTTATTATATTTTCACAAAGAATATGAAGAATGTTTAATATTTTTGTAATCGAATATTATTATATATTTTTGTAATCGAATTTATTATAAATACTAATTATAATATAATAAATGATGTGTTGTCCAATATTAATTATTATACATAATTTGTATCAAATCGCAAATGTTTAGTATTCGAAATGTATTTAGATTTTCATAGTGTTAAAGCTAAAAATATATAAAAATATTAAATATATTTAAAAATTTATTTATTTTAAAACTTTTTCAAGTATATTTTATATATAAATTTTTATATTCTAATAATTTCTAAAATATTTTTTAAAAAGAAATTGTATAGTTCTTTTGTTCCAGAATGTTAAAGAAAAGCTTAAAAATGTTACATTCTGGCAAAGAAAACATTCTTAAATATTCGTATATATTTCCAATTATAATTTCACGATAAATGCGACAATGTAAACGAAGTTTTATGCATTTTTTAGCGTGACATTATTTTGTCACTTAGGGATGCAAGTTCTATGGCGTGAAACCGTGGCAGCAATGGCAGGGATGCTACGTATTGCCATTAAGTTGCCATTGTTCCGCAACTCGGGCAACGGTTCATCCATAATCTTACGTGCTATCCGTGAATACAGTTATAGCCTTCGGGATATATGTAGTCTTTGCAGTTGCTATGGTGGACTATTGATCATGGAAATGATCTCCTACTACGTGCTGAGACAAGTCGTGTGACCGATACGTGCATGATTCGACGGAAGATAGACAGGTGTTCGCAAAAAAGTCACGATTTCGAGTTTGCGCGCCATTCAGCCACGTGTGCAACAGAACGCTCTTCTCGCGGTTTCCACGTTGCTTACGCTTCCTCCTAGGAATAATGTTCGCATATCGTGATCAAGATCAAGAACTCCATTGCCAACGCTGTCCTGCTTCTTGAGAAATAAAAATTTTTTTTGAAATAATTACAACGTTCGCGATTTGATGCGAAATTACTCTGTAATTTACACTTTATTAGATAACTGAAAAAATTCTGTCATTTATTTTGTGATAGAAAAGTGCAATGCTATTCAAATAGTTACAAATGATTATTAAAATTGGATATGTGTTAAAATTATATATCCATTATCTATTCATTAATACTATGTTCATGTGTACATTATCTATTCATAACTATGTTCAATTACATTGTTATGAATTTGAGGAACATTCCTAAAAAAATTGTTATAAGATTTAGGAATAAAATCCAATTTTTTTTTGTTTAATTCTTATTCTTCTCTGATGTTTTCCTTTCAGATTATCATATATGTTTTTTTTTAATTTATACTTTTTTTTAAAGCTGTATCATTTTAAAATTAAAAATAGAAAATCTTGAAAAAGAGTTTCATTTCTCGAAATTATAATTTTTTTAAAAAATCAATTCATAATTTTTTTTCTTATTAGATAGAAGAAAAAAAGTTATTTTAATAATAACATAAAAATTTATTTATACACTTCTTGCTTTTCACTATAAAAAAAAAAAAACAAAAAATTTTTTTTACTTATTTAATAATTTATTAATGTATATGATAAAAAGAATCTAAAGATATTATTGTTTAAAATAACCTAAAAAAAAGAGTTTGGAAATATTTTATATATAATAATTATAGTTTTTATTATAAGTCATATTCTTTATTTATTTGATGTGATCTAGCTAAAAAAAAAGTATTTAACTAATTTAATTAATGTCATCTTTTTCTATCAATTAATATTATTTTTTTATTGGAAATTAATTTTAAAAATAAAAAAATGATTGTTATATTAATAATCTCTGAATTAATTTTCAATGAATAAAAATAATCCAATTTTAAATTTGAATGAAAACAGAATTCAAATTCTAATTATAAGATGCAATATTACAAATTAATTATATTAAAATTAATTCGAAATTAATTTTTTCAATTAATTCAGTTTCTCAAATGCAAATTAAAAATTTCTTTTCTAACTTTAATTCTATTCATTATAATTTCTTACATCTTCAGTTCTTCGATTTAATCTCAAGTATGTGATCAGGAAACACCTTGAGTGTCGAAATGTCATTAATCCTTTTGTCACTAGAAATTATCAATTCCCAAGGCAATGTACTCGATTACCTAATACTTTCTTAATCCTTCTTAAGAAGTATGGGATTACAACAAAAATCCATGTAAGTACACTTTACCGCCAGATAATTCTAATTCCGCAATGGACATTGATGAATCATTAACTCACATGAATATCATTAACCAACTAATTATTTATGTGTATGCGATGATGTCAAACTCTTGAGTTACTACCCAGTACAATTTTTCTTTCTTTTTTTTCATATATTTTTCCCACATTTTTCTATCTTTTCTACCTTTTATATAAACGAAAACATGAAAATATAATAATTAGCTTTGATTCTCTACACAATTCTTCATTCCTTTTATAATTCACTTAATTCTCAACTGATATTTACATATATGTGATATCAATACTATTATATTTTATATTTATATATGTAATATTATAGTATATATTTGTATATATACTATATAATAATATATTGTATATTAATTTGTAATTCAATTTAACGATATATAATAATTTTAAATTAATAATTCTTTGTTCTTTGAATAATCTTTGATTTTTTATTTTTCATAAAATCTAAAATAAAACTTATCTAAAATCGAAGATAAAGAAATTTAATTTTTGATTACAGAAATATTTACTTATTTTTATTATATTTTATTTTTTTATACTTTTGTCTGTTATAGTTATCTGAATGATGATTTTTTTTCATTATGTTAGACATATTATCTTGATTATTAATTAAAATATGTATATTTGTATATTTTAAAGTTCCCAATCGAAAAACTTAAAAAAATTTCATATTCAATTTCAATTATATTTTTTTTTATGTTCAATCAAAATGAATTATTAATTTCACAAAACAACAAACAAAAAGTAAAAAAAATGTGTACAATTAATGTGTAAATACTAATTATTTTTTGAGTGCACTTATTTTACTTTATAATTCAAATTATATTTGAAATTTGAAATATTATTTGATTATTGTAATGTGTTAGAAAAAATATACTTCGCTAATACATGAAAAAATTAATTCCATGAAAAAATAATAAATATATAAATATAAAATGAAAAAAAAAGGTTAAAAAAATTTTAATATTAAATTTTTGCTAAAAAAGAATTTTAATGATTTTAATAAATTTTAAGTAAATACACGATATATATATATATATATNATATATATATATATATATATATATATATATATATATATGATATACATAATTCTTTCGGAATTGAATAATATCGATATTAATTTTAAATACAATTCAAATCATGTTATATCGTAATTTTATATATTATAAAAATTTTAATATAAATTTATATATTACTTAATAAAATTTTATATAATGATATTTTTAATATTATTTTAATATTATTCTTAATGTTGTTTCTCTAATTTTTTATGTATTTAATTTTACAAATGATTAATTGCTTCAAAAAGATATTATTTGGATTTGCAATATATTATAATGTTATAATATTCGAAAATTACTATATAATTTCCTGATATTATTGTTGATTTTCAGAATTTTTTTTTAAACTTAAAAAATTTATATTTTGATTCATTTTTTCCTTTTGATTTGAAATGATTTCATAATGTTTATTTTAAAACTTTTTTATTTATCGCAATATTTTTAAAAAATTTCAGAATTAAAATAGAAAATTAAAATAGAAAAACAAATATAAATCAACTAAATCAAAATTATGTATAGAATTTAAAATTATTTATTTCCAGCACATGAAAACATTTTTTAAAAAGTATATTTATATGCCGTCATAAAATAACTAATATGGTGGGATGGTTACAAAATTGTATTTTATTATTATTTTATTACATTATTATATTTTATCTTCAAAACTTATACAATATCGTTGTGATTAAATTTTAATTATTTTATTCGCCAAATTTCTTCCATAATTCACAGACACTATAGTTGAATAAAATCCTGCATTAAAACCCTTATACATACATAAACACAGGAATTAAAAAAGGAACTGTCATGGTATCAAAGTATCTTGATGGAATTGACAAAAAGATAAGAGAAATAAGTTAAAAATATTTGAAAGGATATTTGAAAAGGAGAAACTACGGTATCCGGAATCGAAGGCTGTTCGACAGAGAATGGTGCGGGTAGCCACGCGCGTCTCCCGCGTCGAAAGACCTTTGCCACGCGGATTCGGGCCGCGTAATAAAATTTATTAATGGCCGACTCACATGACAGAAGGCTGTAGGGAGAAGAAGCGAGGAAATGCACGCGGATAAACGTATATGAATCAGATGACGTCACCTGGCGAGGTCGAAGCGAGTGCAGACGCATATACATAGACGGCAGCGACACGTGAAGAACGGTGAACACACTTGAATACACTCAAGCTGAAGGCGCACCAGTGCGATTCCTTCTGGATGGCGCGGGTCAAGGGAGGATCGACGTAAAAGTGAATGAATGTAACGGAGCGTGGGCGAACAGCAGCTCTCAACTATGGGCTTCATCCTTCTTTTGGATTGTTTCTTAAGATGAAGATCCTTTATTAATAGGAAGAAGATAGTAAAGGTAAGTACCTAAGGCATAACTCGAAAAAGAAGAAGATTTGAATTCTGAACGTTCATGATGAAACTACCACTGGCGACTGTAGCACCATCAGTATCAAGCATCGTCTAAACGCGATATGAGACTTGATTCATTCATGAAAAACACGAGACTTTATCCCAATTAACATGAATCTCCACTGAATTCATATGAGAACGAAGATACTCATTAATTTCCCGCGGTACCTCTAACTCTTATTTATTCGATAGAATGGGAATAAGGAATTTAGGATGGATAGAATGAGCAAGAAATAGAAGAAGAAAACTAGGAAAAAGAAGAAGAAGAAAAAGAGAAGGAATGTTCTTCATCAAGAAGAAGGTGAAGAAGAAATTAGTAGAAGAGAAGAAGATGAATCTTACCCATTGGTTCTTAGCCTTTCTCTTGATCTATGTACCTATCCCTATTCGTGGCAAGCAACTTATATTTAGACACTATAAACCGTATATTATAACTTGCTACATCGACTCGAATGTTCTAAGCTTGCGACAAGCTTAGCATGGCGAAATAAACCCGCGTATATATATATCAAACTGCGTGTTTTCTTTTTTAGAATCTGCTTTTTCTACCTTTATGAATGATTGATTTTTCTGTTATTTTTTCTTCTGTTTTAATACGTCTCTATTTTCTTTTTTTCTATCAACTTTCTTCGTTCTTTTATTTTTTTTATATTTATATATATATGATATAAATTTAAGAAATAATATGTAATGATTAATCGCGAGTTCAATTAATCCTTAACAAACCTAGAAGATTTCTAATTCAACTCTCTACTCTTGAAATCTATTTCAATTTTCTATATAATTATTATATAATTATTAGAAAAAATTTTAATTAATTTTATATATAAATATATATCAATTATTAATTTTAATAATTATATATAATACATAGTATATATAATGTTTCATGCAAATCATGTAAATCTTAATCATAGTTTCAAACATAAAATGTAATTTTATAGAATAAAATAATTAAATAATTTTAAATAATACATCTTGATATATATATAAATATTGATCCGGAATAGAAAAATTATTTAAAGATTTGTATGTATCCATTTTTTTAAGTAAAATTATATATCAATTAGAATATTTATTTATTTTCTATAAAAAAGTATGAAGGAACTAAATACGTTGCTAAGAAGATTAATTAATTTAAAAGATATTTTATTTTTAATTGTAATAATTATTTATTATATATAATATATAAATTATAATATATATATAATATTATTATATATATTAATTAATATATATATATTATTATTATATATATATAATATTAATATATATATATTATTATAAATTATATATAAAATATATATATTATATTAATTATATATTTATTATATGAAAGATATACACAAAACATGAATAATTATTTCGTATCATTTTTTTATCTTTCATGTGCAATTTATTACAAACTTAAAATTAAAATATTTTTTAAAAAATTAATTTTTAATATAAGAATATTAATACATATCATTATAGAGAATAAAATAGATATTATTTTGCAATTATTAAAATTATTTTAAATAATATATACAAATATATATTCTTTATAATATCTAATAATTTTAATAATAATTTATTATTATATTATAATAATAATAATAATTATTATTATATTATAATAATAATTTTTTAGTAATATCATTTAATAAATCAAAATATATCGAATTATTTAAATTTTTAAATCTATTAAATCATCTACTTTTATAATAATTTTTGAATAATATTGAAAAATATCAAATTATTTAAATATATTATTTAAATTACTTTTAATGGCTATAATCAAATCCATCAACAAATGAACGATTATTATTTGTATTTAATTGCATAATTTTTTTAGCATGCAATCATTTTTTTAGAATTTTTTGAAATTATGTTTTTCGCTAATTACTCAAAAGTTAATATTATATATAGTTATTTATTAGAAAATGTTTTTTTATTATAAAAAATTATATGTAAATACTTAATGTTAAATGAAATAAATGAAATTTAATGAGTTTTGAAAATTAATATGGATAGACATTAATGAAACATTATCATTTTTGTATTGGAATGTAATAAAAAATAAATAATTAAAAAAATTGATAAAATTATTATATTATTTATTATTATTATTATTTTAAAAATATTTTTGAAATATGATTCTTATAATAAAATGTGAATATCAAAAATATTGTAGATAAAAGATATTATTTGATAATTAAGAAATTAGATATTTTATATAAATATTAGATATTTTAATAATATATGCAATAAATATATAACATATTAATAAATTATAATAAAAAATTATAAATTTATCTATTTTATTAATTATAAATTTCATAATCAATTAAAACTACAATAAATTTATCAATTTATATATATTTACAACTTGCTTCCAAAACTACAAGTTTCAATAAAATTAATTATTTATAATGAAAAAAAAGACATTCATAATCATCATATAGCATAAAAAAATGCTCTTATCTATCAATCTTCTTCAATATTTCAACATTCATTTTAATTAATCCATCGTGTTAAGGATAGCAATTTTTTTTTGAAAGCATTCCGTTCTTTCGTTTTTTACTTTGTTCGAGTCTAAATCAATAAAAAAATATGAAAATTCGGCTTTTTAAGTAGCAGTATAGATGTTAATTTATGTTCGTCGCGTTTTCTTCAATTTCTCTGTGAAAACAAAACAGGTTTACACATACGCGCTCACTCACTTACGCATTTAAGCTTTGCATTTTATATAATACAACTTTATATTTACAACTTTTGTGTCAACAATTTACATAAATGCAATAATTCGAATACAAAGTAATATGTCCATTTTTCTCATGCGATACTATTGTTGCGTAACGATCTGACAAAAGATACAACGAAAAGATTGCAGGTTTTTTCGTTGACCGAATTTCTCTTTCTTATTTTTTAATCGTTTCTGACCAATCTTCTTATCAATTTATATTATTGATCCTGTTAAATTAAATTTAATAAAAATTTAATTCGTGCTAATATATGATGTTATGTCTTATCCACAATTTTTATAAAAATGAATATAAAACAAAACATTAGGGCAAAATTTTTGTTTCATTAAAAATTTATTTATAATTTCTAACAAACAAAACTTTTGTAATTATTAATTAAACTATTAAAATATATATAAATTTTTATGTATCACAAATCATTTCAAAAATATTATTTCTATTGATTATATAAATTTTTCTTCAATAATCTACAATAATATAATTTTTATTTTCAGAAATTAATTTTCCTCATTATAAGAATAATAATAATATTATATGAATAATAATATTACATGAAGAATAAATTTGAATTAGATTCAAAATAAATTAAAAAAAATTCATTCTTTAATTTATTCATGCAAAAATTATTGATCATTGAAAATAAATATTTTATATATTTATTTTATTTTAACATACAAATCGATAAATATAAAATTTAAAAATATTATAATTGATAATATAATAAAAATGAGAATGAAGAAATTAAAAAATATGTTTCAAAAAAATAAGATTTTAGAAAGTTCATATAATATTTGACTTTTCGAATTATTTTTATCTTTTCGATAAATGAAAGTAATTAAATTAATTTTATACAATGCATTATATTTTTAAAATATTATATGTTTAGTTATATTAAAAATAATATACATATTAAAAATAAAATTCAATATTTATCATATATCTTTGTAATCGATTAAAATCCATTTATAAAATCAGAAAGAGAATAATAGATTCTATATCTTAAACATTTTATACAGCATTTTTTATGTATTAGATTTTTAAATTACATTATTATTTTTTTCACAATGTTTTCCATAATATTTCATAATATTTTTTCATAATATCCATAATATGATAAGATGAATTTAATGATATCATGATCTCATAATATATATATTGAAAATAATTGTTTATTTTTTCATTGTTATGAATAAAATATAATTCGATATAATATTGCTTGAAATAAATAAATAAGTTGCTTAAATAAGTTGCATATAATTATTTTATATAAAATTTTGTTTTTACTTCTATTAAAAATTAAAAAAATTAAAAAAAAATAAAAAAAAAATATTAATGAACTAAAAATTTCATATTTTCATAATCATATTTTCGTAAGAAAAGAAAATAAAAAATTTTTTCAGAATTTTTATTGATTTTAATAATGCAATTTATTAGTAGATTTCTGTAAGATATACAAAGATTTTTATGATTAAATATACAATAAATAAAATTTTAAATTTGATTTTCTTAAAATAAAAAATCTTGTATGAAAAAATTTTATTTTATATTTTCGTTTTATTTTTTTCTTAGATAGAATATATTCTATAATATAATCGAATGTATAAACTGTAAATCATAATTTTGATGTATATTAAATTGTTATAATTAAAATTAAATATTGTTATAATTAAAATTATTATAAACATTGTTTTAAATTTCTCAATTCATTAATATGATTAAAAAATCGTTGTGTTTCAGAGAAAAAAAACTTTCTATTTCGAAACAATAACTCTGAATTTATTTCTATTATTAACAAAAGTAAAACATGAAATATAATCATTCGTTACAAAATTCAATAAATATTTAATTCACATTAACATTTACTATTCTTATATGTTTTTCTTTCTCATAAGAATAATAAATTCATGTATCTTTTTAAGTTCCTCAATTTTCTAAATCTGTTTATATGATAATTCTTAAATTCACATGTTCATATACATAGAACGATATCAAATTTTTATTATGGTTCCAATTAATTTTCCTTGTCGTTAAAAATATTCAGTTTATATAATATTTTCTGCCATTTGCTAAGAAACACATAATAAATTAATTGACTAAATAAATGGCTTAACTATTTATAAATTTCGAGATGCTATGCCATTGATGAACGTAAAAATCGTTTTTGTACTTGCTGATTTTCTAAAAAAAAGTTTTAGATTTAAATTCTAGAGAAGATATATTAGATAAGATTAGGCATTATCATAAAGTACATAATTAATAATCCATCGAACATTTATTAAGTTATCAATATCGATTCATCGGATTTTTATATCTTTGATTCGATATCTTGATTGATTATCTTAATTAATAATTGTTTATTTTATAATATATTTTATAAAAAACATTTTTAAATATAATTTAATTATTTTTAATTAATAAAAATTCTATATAATTGAATTATATAGTTTCGATGTAATTGAAATAAAATAATTATATTTTGATTTTATATCTTTTTATTTTTTATCTAATGAAATTCGTTCACTAAAAATTATGAAAAGAATATATTGTAATAATAAATTGTGATTTCAATTTCTTTGTGAATTATCAAATAAATATCTGAAACATAAGACTACTAAACAAATATAGATATAACATATATAATATTAGAATTTATACAAATTTATTAAATATAATTATTTAATGAATATTTTAGAAATATTTTAGAAGTATTCAAATAATTTTAAATTAAATCATTTTAAAAACCAATTATAGTAAAAAACCATTATAGTAAAAATCAGACTATTTATATTAATAATCCAACATTTATGTTTATTTCATTTATTTCTCCATCAAAATACAAAAGACTTTTCTCTTGTACAAAAGTATCTATTCGTTATTATATAAATCACAATGATTAATGATTTCGATGTTTTCGAAATGTCGTATATATTGTTATGTATTTTAAACTATTATAATATTTTGAAAAAAGGAATTACCAACAAAAATGAAGAATCGAGTTATGATTGGTATAATTAATTACTCTGATTTGTAGTAAAGGTTTGAGGATAAATAACATTGCAGTGAAAATTGAGGAGATAATGAGAGAGGAAAACAGACTCATCAAACAGAGTGATTAAGATTGAATAGGAAATAATATTCCTAATTTAATGAATATATGCTTTTCCATTGTATATCTTTTTTTTTCTATGATCATCATTTTTATAATTATAAACTATATATAACTGTCTATATTGGTAAAAATGTATCGAAATAATATCGAACAAATTGAAATAAAATTAAATAAAATTCTGAATTTATATTTATGATTTTATATTATATGATTTTATGAATTTATATTTATAATATTTATGATTTAAATTGCAATGTTTTACATTGATAAAAATAAAAAATTTAACTTTTATATTTTGAAGTCTGATAATAATAAATATAAATAAGAATAAATATAAGGAAAATTTAATTTTAAAATAAAAATCCTATTTGCTATTTCAATTGTTGTTAATAACATATTGAATAATATTTTAATATATTTTAATAAATAATATTTTAATAAATAATTATTATATATATAATATATATAATATTATATTATATTATATTATTTTATTAAATATTAAATTATATTATATTATTTTAATAAATAATTGTGAATTTTTTTAAAATTTCTAAAAGTTTAGAAAATAAAAAAAATTTTAATTATGACAAAAAAAATAATTATCATGTATTTAATAATGTAAATATGAGATACATTAAAAAACATAAATACATATCAGAATTAAATTTTAGAAGATACGATATAAATAACATTATAAAATAATAAAATTAATTTTAACGCTCGTATATTTTTCTAGAAAAATATAGTTTGTTTCTCTTATCAATTTTTAAACGGAAATTCCAAGATTACATTAGATAAAACATAATTTACATTTGCTTTTACGCATCCTTTTCCCTCGAAAATGTTTAGAAATATCACTTTGAGAATATTCACTCGTATAATATAGATTTCTAATTTAAAATGATTTTTATTAGTTTATCAATGTAAACTTCTTGCATATAACATTCCATAATCTATTTTTATTATATACATACAGTTAATTACACATAATTATAAATAATTCTGCGTAATAACTCGATAATTAAATTTATTCTCAAATATAAAAGACACAAATAGAAATTATAAAATGATTATGATTGCTGAATAGCAAACAACCTATACTTAACATTTTACGCAAATAATTCTTTCAACATTCATCGAATCATAAGAGGATAAAAGGAAAAAGAAGTTTACAGTTACGTCTTTTGACAAATTCAAAAAAAAAAAAGATTTTCAATCCAGCAAAATCATTTTTTTGTCTATATTTGTTAGATATATTTTTATTTATTAAAAAAAAATATTGAAATATAATTTTATAAGATTTAACAAATATGTTAATGATTTTAAGAAATTGTTTTTTTTTTAAAATCTATTCAAATGAATGATGTCAGCCACAATCTAAACACGCCCGACTTTAATTAATACTATGTCTTTTTTAATCAAATAATTTATGATATTAAATTTTGCATTCTAAGAAATAAACTTAACTTAATAAATAAATTCAACGAGAATTCATTTATATATTCGCAATATATATATATATTCGATACATGATTTGATAGTACCATATAAACAATAGTATTATTAATAATCTCATTAATGATATTACTATAAAATATTTATAAAAATATTCTTAAAAAAATTTTTTCAGCAAAAATATGTATATTTGTATATTTTGTATATATGTATATATATATGTATATATATATATATTATATATATGTATATTTTCATAAAAATTATCTCGTAAAATAATATATATATATATTATATTATTCTTATATATATTACTATTAAATCAATATTATTATTTAATATTATTACTACTAAAATATTAAAAATTTGTAAATTGTTTTTAAAAAGTTAATACTTATATACTTAAAATATCTTATATTATATAATTATTATAATCTATTATAATTTATTATAATTATCTATCTATTTATCTATTATAATTATATATACATATACTTATGAATATGTATATTTAAATATTTCTACAGATTGAATATATCCTAATATAAAACAAACAATTCTTTCTTCTAAAGAAATATTTCTAAAACCCTCATTTTTAACCAGCATTTTAAACAATTTAAACCTTGATATCTCTTACGACGTCGAACGCTGTTACATTATCTATTGTTGTATATGTGCATTTGAAGCCAAGAATCCATAAAAAGAAACCGACTCGATCTTCCGGAACGCAAAAAAATGAGATTGTAATGCATAATCAATATTCATAAAGGTACACTTAGAAACAAGAATGGGATATGAAAAAAGAAAGAAAGAGAAAATCATAGCGGAGTCCAATTAAGGTACCAGGAAGAAAGAGATTTCTCTTAGCAGAAAGTTAACGCGAATCTAGTATACACGTGTAAACGACATCCTCCTCGTATGTATTTAGATCGTGCCAAGTCTAACCTAGGCCCCCAGTCTAGATTTATTATTCTAAGGGACGTAGGCAGATCGCCCACTACTACCACCAGACTCCTTCCCACGCATCCCTCATTCGTCGATATCTACTTAGTCCCATCGAAGATTGTCTTGTTTTCTACTTCACTATTAGAAATCAGCCACCTATTCTAATATTAATCCTTTGTGATTCTGAATTGTGAGGCTGAATGTTCTATTTATTATATTTCATTTATTTTTAAAATGTATGTAACATATATAATTCTTACATCTAATATTTTTTTTTTTAGTTTAGTACAAATAATGTTTTATCAGAAAGAATATGATTATTTTCTTCTCTATATTTTTTATTAATTCAAAAATACATTCTCATATCTGTAGAAATTGAATATTCTTAAATAAAATATTGTTCATTTACAAAAAAACAAATGAGAATCAAACGTAGTAAAAGACTTTATTATATATATTGTATATGTAAAATAATTAACAATACAGAAAGATTGAAAATTTTATAATCAAAATAACTAAGTATTAAAAAAATTTTGTTAAAAATATAGGATAATTGTTTATATTTTTATGCCTTTTAATTAAAATCATTTATAAAAAAATTTTTAATATATAGAAAATAAATTTTTTTTTAATTTTATATGAAAATAAGTAATTTGAATTAAAATAAATAATTTTCTATTTATATATAATAGTTTTATTTATAAATAATTTTAATAAAATAAGAATAAAGTAAGATAATGGATAAATATATTTTTTCAAATATATTTGAGAATATTATATTTGAGAATATTATATTATTATATTTTATTTAAACAGTTGATATTGAGCTATTATTTTTCTTTTCTTTTAATAAATCGTTTATATTAATTATTATAATAGAATACAACAATAAATAAAGAAAAAAAATTCTATAGCTTAGAAATAATATTGTTATTCATATCATATTAAATCATATATTTATTAATTGAATATATATCATTATATTCATAAATATAGCCAATTTATAAACAGTTATTTTATTTTTATTTTTATTTTTACAAAATTATATTATTATAATAAATATAAATCGCTTAATATAAAATATCGAATGTATTTTGAATCGTAAAGCATTGTAATTTATTATTTAAAAATTGCTATATTGATATTAATATTTATATATTAATATTGAGTTTCTATTAATTCTGTTTATATTAATATTAGATTAATATTTTTTACATTATTCTAATAATGTTACATTATTCTAATAATGTCATGCTATTATAATATTATAAATATTATATAAATATTTTATGATTTATAGAAATTAACTGAATCTTAATATCAATATATATATTTTCAATTTTCAATATAATAGTCCAATAATATCCAATAATAAAATAATAGATGGTTTGTTCAGCTTAAATATTTTGTTATAACAATACAAAAAAATTTTATCTATGATTTTATTTTTAGGAAGAATGTAATATGACTTAATTATTTTTTGTATGAATAGAGGATATTTCATGCGTTAGAGAATATTTCAAAATCATCAAAGTATTCTTTTGAATTTTCTTATGCCTATATAATAATTGAGACTAATTCAACTAATTATTATCAAAGTTATTTAAGATCAAATTTGCCTATAAAATACTTATGAAATAATTTTTTTTATCTTAGAAGAGATATATTGGTTTGCGACAATGCAAAGTTGCAAAATATTGCAATGCCATTACCATTAAATTACATTTATTTTGCACGTTTTATTGTCTATGAATTTATTTTAGCACTTGTTATAGCAATTCGTTCATGTTTTCCGACAGAATTGGCATTTTTTATATTTCTTGATTAAATAATGTTTTTAAGAAATTTTCAGAGAAAGAAATACAATTAATTAAAAGATAGAGTTGATAAAATAAATCTTAACTTATGCATGAATTTGATTAAAGTTCATTTAAAGCATTTCTTATTCTTCGAATATAATATTAGATATCTATCATTTGCAACTGAAATTATTTGATAATTATTTGATGATACATTTTTTAATAAATTAATTAATATTCTCTCTTTTAACTTCGTATAAAATATTTATAGTATTCTCCAATAAATTTCTATAGGTAAACTACAGAAATCGATTAAAATAATATATATGTAGGGATAAAAGCATATATAGAAATCGATTATATTATTTTAAAAAATTCCGCACGTTGATTATTTGCCGTTCAACTAATCACAATCAATGTTGATAGCAAACAACAGTATATATTATTATTAAATTTAGATTTCCATTTTATATATAAATTTTAAATAGCCTTAATAATTATTGAATTAATGTAAAACTGAATATCATAAAATCATGAAAAAATTATATTTTGATCAAAAAAAAAAAATACAGATAATCTTGAAATATTTTCAATACATTTGTTCATACAAAAAATATTTATATCACATTATGCTTTTTCTTATATTAAACAAATGCGTATATAAAATTTTTTCATATTCTTACAAATAATAGAAATATTCAAGATAAAGTTATTGGACCATTCTATATTTATTATTATTATTATTATTTATTATTATTATTATTTATTATTATTTATTATTATTTATTATTATTTATTATTATTTATTATTATGTATATATTTATCATTTAAAGAAAAACTAAATTACATATTTGAAAATTTAAATATTTGAATATATTAATATACGGAGAATGCTCTGTAATTTATAGTAGAAACATATTCAAGATTTTATAAAAAAAACAAAAATATAACATAATTGCATAAAAGTTTTTGAATAAAAAAAATTTTTCAAATACAATTTGAAAGTTAGTTTATTCTTTATAGCATATGAATTATTGATAAAAGATTTTATTTAGATTATTTTAAATAAATAAAAAAATATGAATGAAATAAATAAGAAAATATACTTTTTCATTTAAAAATTAATTTTCAATGAAATCAAATTTGAAAATTCATCGATTATAACGATATCTTGACTTTAAAAATGAAAATTTAAACAAAAAAATTTTATTCTATATTTTTTGCTTATTTTCAGATATAGGAATAATCTATGATGATAATTTATAAATTAAATAATTATAATATATATAAATTATAAATTAATTAAATTAAAAACAAAAATTAACTAATTTCACTTGTATTTGAAAAATTTTGAAATTTAATTTACTCAAAAACAAAAAAATCTGAAAATTTATTTCAAAATTCTATATTTTTGTTTTATTTGGAGCTAAAGAATTTCTTGATTTATTTGTACCATGAATTATATATATTCTGTATAATATCTATCTATATTTCAATATAATCATAATTATTTCATATAGTGAAAGAATTATTCTAATTATTAAAATTTTTTATAACTTTAAAAAATTGACTTATCTTTCAAATTTATTTTAATATTTTAGATATGAAAAAAAATGTGTATAAATAAATATAATAGTATAATACAATAATCGATCGAAAAAGCGGTAATTCAGTAGGTTAACCCACACGATCTGATCGCGTCATCTTCTATTCTCGATGACGTCAGACGACAATCTCTACAGGAGGTTAAGAACCTCAAAATCAATTTCGAAACACCTACACCTGAAAACGAAATATTATAATTTGATTTGATCCCACGTTTCTTCAAAATTAAACTATGTCCATATCAATAAAAAGCCATTCAAAAAAATATACTATTAAATAGTAAAATAAATAGATAAATCTTAGAAATAAATTCTTAATATAAAAAAATTTTAAAGTTAATATTTGAAAAAGTCTTACAAGCAAGTTTTTTAAATATAAAAAAAAATGACAAAGAAATTTTCTTATTTTTAGTATTCAAGATTATTTTCTATATATTTATAATTTGATAATAATAAAAGGTGAATAAAGTTTGAAAATAAAAATTAAAATTGGATGAGTATAGTTTTTAAAAAAATGTTGAAGTTTCAAAAAAATGAAATTGCTGAAGTGATAAAATACGATAGTAATTTAAAGCAATTATTTCTGCATAATGTTACAACATAGTAGCAGTGTTGGAGAAATAATTTCTATCATGCTGCTAGATATGATCCATCATCATACATAATTATAATCATTACATGTCACCCTACAGATTCAATCCTATCATCTTTTAATTCCTCGGCATTAATGAACCGCGTCACCTCTTTTTATACTTCTACTCGATCATTTTCCAAAATTAATAAAATATTATTTTTATAAAGCGAACATACCAGAATAATTCATATTAACCATAATTAAACTATTGAAATAAAAATACATTCAAGTAACAATAATAAAATAATTTCTCTTTTATCTAATAACATTATATTTATATGTGATCTTATTATTAATTTTATTAATTATTTTTTTATTATTTTAATTCAAAATTTATTTTATAAGGAATATTATTAAATTAAATTGAATTTATAATGAAATTTCTCATTTTTTTTCAGATAAATTCAAATTTATTTTTAGTCTAAATTTTTATTTTAAATTTCAAAAAAGAAAAGAAATGTACAATATTATATACAAATAGAATAGAATATAGATTATAAAGGATTGAATAAATGTTCCTATAAAAAGTTGTTTAGTATAACGAATATATTATAAATATAAATATTTTTAAATCATTTTTGAGTAAGTCAAGTAGTAAAGAAAATTTAAAAATCAAAATAATTTTTTAAATGATACTTTATATTTTTTTATTCATAATATTATAATAAGTATTGAAAGAATTCAACGAATTCAATTGCTATATCATATCATTTCGTCTAGTAAAAATATAAATTAGTGAAGTCGAAGTCACATCAATATATCGGTACATGTGGACTGTATCTGAACGTCTTGTCGCAATCACTTTAAATTATTTGATTGTATATTTCTTGTGCCAGATTTAGAGACAAGACATTTTATATAATTACTTATTATTGAAAGATTAATGATACTATTATAAACATAAATTAAAAATTATTTTAGATGATATTACTAATGAATTTTAATTTTCATTTTTAACTATTGAACTTCTAATAACAAAAATTTAATAATAATCAGTTTTTTATTTACTTTACATTTCAATTATTGTTAGAATATAGTTTTTGCATTCACAATTCTTTTAAAAATTTGTTTAAAAATTGTTTATTCACATTTTTCCATGTTTCCTTTGATATTTTTTTGGATACAATTATAATTTTTGAACGTATTGATTTTCTTATTGAAAAATTAACTGGTGTTTAAAAAATTATTTCTTGCAAACAATTTTACAAGAAAAAGTCATAGAATAAATTTAGATTTAGATTTTTGGAAGTCATGTAACTGTTAAAAATTTAATTCATTTATTGCAAAAAATAACATTTTAAATTAATAAAATAAAATTCAATATTAATATCATCTAAATTTGTTATATTTTTATTGACATCATTTTTATAATAAATTGGATAAAATTTGAATCTGATACAAAAAGATAGCACAGTCATGATTTAAAGTTCATGTTAAGGAGTTCATGTTATATGCATTGTTGATTCTATTAATTACAGATTTTATTAATTTATAGTTTTATTATATATGAAATGATATCATATATTTAACATATATTTATCATATATTTAATATATGTTTCATATATAATAATATATATTTAATAATATATATTTATATATATAATATATAATAATATATATTTCATATATGTTATTATTGAATTCGTTTTAACCACTAAAATACTAGAAAAATATAAGATGTTATTTAAAAAAATTATTTAATTTTTAAATCTCTCCTAGTTCATCTACACAAAAATTTATTTATATCATATGATGTGTCTCTTTATACTAAATAATTTTTAAAGAAGTATTTTTTTGATAAATTTAATAATTTAATCTTAGATATTCTATTATTTGTATTTAAATATAAATTTGTACAAAACATGTCAAATATTATATGTATCATAAATAGAACTCAAATATCAGTCATAATGAAAATATATAATATTATTTGCTATATAATTATAACAATATAATCTTATTTAATTTCAAAAATTTTTATTAAAAAAATACATAAATTATAAAAAAGAAACAAAATTCTTAAAATATTGCGAAATCGTGTAAATGCCGCATTAAAATTACTTACATTTTTAACAACACTACTAAACATATCAAATTACGTAATAATAACCGCACAGAACGATGTGCCAATCAAATCTTCCACGATCTGTTCGACAAACTTTCCCAGACCAATTAATTTCATAATCATTTTAAGGAATATTATATTCCCCAAAAAATATCCAAACATCAATATCAAAAGAAATCAGATAGTAGAACTATGAACAACACAATAAGAACAACGCATCGAATTTGACTTATCGAGCAAAATCATGTGGCACTCTATTCTGGGGATATAAATACTACGTTACAAACCGAATGACCATAATAAAAATTCATTACAAGCGCAAAGAACTCGTACAAGCAAGTGATTTACGCCTACGGCGATGCTGGTCCCAATGGCCGTCTCTCCTGTAATTAGCACGTGTGACGGAACGATCCATCATCATTGATAATTATGACGATTATGTATGATCAGTGCATCGCGTGCGTTAATACGATCTGCCATCTGATTTGTGCTACGTCCAATTTAATTGTGCTAACCTACGAAATATCGATTAACGATCGCAATAACTGGGCATCATGACACCATCTTAAATCAACGACGAACATACTATCGTCGAAGGTAATTATTGATAATAGAATATGTTCTTTTATCTCTATTTTATTAATTTTTTATTTTTATTAATTTTCTCTAATTCATCTTCACTATCAACAATGCATCAGATCAACTAGATTATATTACCGTGTGACACCAATTTTATATGTTATTATTTTAAAGATTTATTAGCGATTTATTTATATAATTTATTATTCGTTAAACATATCGATAAATATTTTTTTATTTGTGAGATTTTATACTATACATATTGAGATTTTTGAGATCATATTGTACATCTATATTTACATTTTTTATTGTAATGGGGATCATATTTTATCTAAAAATCGAGAACGAGTAAAGCATTGCTATTTTATAGTTTATCATTAAATAATAATTGCTATTATCTATGATGATATATTATATCTGCGATAAACGTTAATAGCCGATATTTATGGCCACTTTTATTTTTTCCCATTTTTCAATCTTTTTTTTATTTTCTTTTTTTTATTCTCATTCTATTTTTATTTTTCTCATTCTATTTATTTTTTATTTATTTTCTTTTTTTATTTAATAATTTCCAAAATATTTAAATGCTTCATTAGTTCATCACAATTTGCATTATTAGCTCAATGTAAATATTGGAATTTAATGAAAGCGAATTATTTATTATTTCATATAGATTTTCTCATATTCTTTGCTATCGTATATTTGATTAAGCTTCAAGAAACAGAATGTAAAAATATATTGTTGATTTGCTATTAAAAATGAAATATAATTTAAAATTAATATTAATATTATATATTATAATTTAATATTGTAGAAAATATATCATTTTATTTATTAATGAAGATCTTTTTTAATTATATTATTGTGTTGTTAAAAATTTTTTTATATATAAATGAAAATGTATATAATTTATTATTCGAGATGTTTTATTCTATTTTATTTTTTTTTTTTTGCTATTTTAATTTTTTATATTATATAATATTTTTAAATAAATATTTTTTATATATATTTATTATAATATGATATATCATAACGAAAATTAATTTATTACGGAATTAAAAAATATAAAATATAATTATTAAATATCAAAATATGTACTTTCAAAAATTAAATACATTACAAAATCTTTAAAAGAAATTACATGATTGGATATTATCTATTTAGTGATTATTGATGATATTTATATATCTTGAAATATAAAATTTAAAAATAAAATATATTTTTATATAAAAATTTACACATAACATAATTGAATGCTTTAATAATCGAAACTATTTATAATTAATTTATAATATTTTTTATTTGAAATCAAAGTTAATCTTATTATAGAAATACATTTACATATGTGATTTGGAATAGTATTGATCATTGCTAGAAATTTTTTATAAAGAATTAATTGTCGATTAGCAATTTATAGAGGCGATTTATCAATTAAAGAAATTTGCATAGACATTTTAATTAGCGTTGCTATCTTACTAAAAAATTAAAGTTATCTTTCATCCTTTAACGCTATTTTCCCTTTATTTTGCTCCGACTGGTGCCATTTATCTGTTTGGTATATCATTCGTGTATATAAGCTGATATGTAAAGTCAGTTTTATTTTAAACTCTTCGTGTTCAAATTTTTTTTTAATATATGCATTACAGTAAAAAACTTATGACAGAAAATAGTAAATCTAACTTGGATATAAATTAATAATAATTAATAATAAAATATACTTAAATATTATAAATAATTTAATAAATGATTTGATAAAATAAATGATTTGCAACTATTGAATCATATTCCTTTTTCATTTATTTTAATTTATAATTTTATAAGTATTATTAATTTAATTTCTATTAAATTCTTATAATATTTAAATAACTATGTTAAATAATTATTAAATAAACTATATTAATAATTAACTTATAATTTATATAATAAACTGTAACAATAAATATATCAAAATAATTTTTTTGATTATTAAAATAATATCTATAAATAATATATGTATCTTTATTTTCATTGATTAAAGTTTTATTGATTAATAAAGAAATAATTTTATATTATAAGAAATTATAAGTCTATGATATTATTAACTACGTAACTAAAGTATATTTATAATTTTTTCTTTTTTTTAATTAACAAAGTAAATATATAAAAAAATAAAAATTTTAGATTCCTATCATTTATAAACAATTCTTGATCAATCTACGAATAACAAAATAAATAATAGAACTAATTCTATTCAATAATGATAAAAATTTATCGAATTATTTATATCGAAAAGATTATTCATTATTTATTTTGATGATTTTTAAATATATACATATATTGCCAAAATCCTGAATAACTTTTTCTTTATAATAAAATTAAAAATGAAATATTTGCAAAAAAAGATTGTTATAGAATTGTTACAGATTATTATAGAATTTTACTTATATCTTTGTAACAATGTTTGTATCAGTATTTGAGAGTTACTAATCAACTATTTATGTAAACATAGCATTCAAAATGTATAACAGATGAGCTCATATCATCACACTTAATATCGATCTACATACATTGATATATACATAAAATATAATAGTATATTTTACATATATGAAGAAAAATGAAATATGAAATAACCTCTAGGCGTTTAATGAATTAAAAATTACAATAATTTTATCAATTAATTTATTTCAAAATTTTAAACTATAATATTTTAATTACTTCAAAATTATATTTATAATTTTATAAGTATTATTAATTTAATCACAAAATAATATTATTAATTATTAATATATAAGTATATTATTATTAATAGTATAATAATTACATGTAGTAGTATAATAATTACTGATATATGACAAAATTTATTTTATAATTTATATTATAAATTTATATTATAATATCATATGTATAGATTATTAAATTATTAAAAACATTAAAAATTATCTTACAATTATATCATTGTTATATTATAATATATTTATTATATTTATTATAATATGTTATGTTACAATATTATAATATAATATAAATAATTATAAATATTATGTATCAATGATATGTACAAATAAATAAAATAAAAATAATCTATATCAAATATGTAGAAAAGTTAAATTATTCGATTTACTTCAAAAATTATTATTAATTAAATTAAATATTTTATTTTTCCTTTATGCTCTTTTTATTATTTATTTTTTATTATTCTAATGATGAACGAATTTATTTGCTCTAATAATGAACGAATTTTGATCGAAATATTTAATAATAAAATGACTTTCACGTGATTCTATTAAAGAGAACTGACTGGAATAGAAAACGGTAGCTACTATATTTACTATACTATTAAAAAAAAGAAAAAAGAAATATAACAGCATGCAGCGTGTGTAGGATGTACTTCTTTTCGTTCTTGTGTAACGATAGATATTTGCCCAATTGATCCGTCTTTCGATAACTATTTTTGCGACTCTAAAAATCGATCGAGTCGAGCAATGTTTTTTCAATTTTTTTATCATTTATTTAATGTACGAATTATCCACATGTTCTTGTATCAGTATCTCGACCCGGAATTTGCCGCAGCTGCGAGCTGAAAGATTATGACTGATTACGTTATCCGAATTATTGCTTTCATTCGCTCTTAAAACGTGTAATTTTATGTACACAGCAGAGAATTAATGTGCAAAATCATGAATTAATATAGAGATATTTATATGGTATAATGTATATATTTTTTAAATATATACATTAAAAAACTGCACATATATGTTATATATATATATGTTATATAATGAAACAAATTACAATAAATATTGGATAACTAAAAAAGATTAGAAACTAATTATAAAAGATTTCAGACCAAAACTGTATAATTATTCAACATAGATATTATTTTTATTGTTAATATAACTCGACTTTGGAATTTAATCATAAAATTGATCTTTTTAATTTATATGTAATTTATATTAATAACAAGATTATAATAATTAGATGAATCACAATAAAATCTTATAACATTTTATATAAAGCTATGTATCACATCATAATTAGATATTGACATTATAAAAATTATGTATTGTAATGTCTTATCATATATCGTATGAATTTTATATTTAATTTTTTTTAATCGGATTATTAGTTACTCTATTTAACATAAACAAAATTTGTATATACAATACGTATACAATTATTTAAAAAATTATTAATTTATTATTATAATATATTATTATTATAATATATGATATAATATGATATAATATAATATGATATAATATAATATAATATAATATAATATAATATAATAAATTATATCAAAAGAATATTTTTATAATATATAATTATATATGAAAAGAATTATATCTCTAATTGATAAATTTTAAATTTGATAAAATCATTTATCTATACTTATTATAATTCTATTAATTTTAATGATTTTAAAATTCTATCGAATAAATATTATCAAATATTTTCCAAAAAAATAATATATAAAAAAAATTTTTTAATAAATATTAAATCTAACAATAAATCTCTTCATATTTTCTATAAAAAAAATAATTAAAAATCAATTTCCAATTATCATGAAAACAAAACTGTATGAAATGCCTGCGACATTAAATCAGAACCAATCTTCATTCTGGTTTTTATTTACATCTCTCCATCCATTCTAGTCAGTCGTGTTAATTCGAAATTTCAATATAATATTAAATCATGCTGACCAACATAAATTTTGCGAATACAACACAACATAGCAATCACCTTACAACATAACAAGCATCAACTTATGAAAAATTGAAAGACAAATTCGATAAAAGATAACATTTCCGACTGTGCGCAAATAATACTCTGATAATCTCGTCATTTTTCTTTTATCCATAATGAGAATTCCTCAAATTAGAAGATAATACGAATACTAGATACAATGCTTTTAAGAAAACTAGTGGCGTCTCACATCAACGCTACTAAGTTTCATCCATTATGGAAAAAAGAGAATTTTGGGCAATTAACCGCACTTCTGAATTAATCTTTCTTCCACTTTCTGTTTGGACTACATATTTTGTCTCTGTTATCGCAGTTCACCATCTAATGGTTCGTGATAGAACAAGAAGAAGGGATTGTATCTCTTTCTCCGACCCATGTCTGGCCAATCGAGAAGATTCTCTTCTGAGCGAAATGTCAAGAAGGAAGAGGTTAATTCTCAGCATTTACCCAACCAACAATCTGACCCAACTATTCATTAGACAGCAGTACAGCTGTAGTATCCTCATTTTCTTTTTGTTCTTCTTTTTCTCTTATTTCTCTTTTTTTTTTAATTCCTTTAAATATTCTTCGTTCATTTAATAATTCAAAACAGAAAAAGTTGAGATATTCAAAAAAAGAAAATATCGAAAATAAAAAGTAGAAGAAAGAAATGTTATGCAATTTGGTTTATAAATTACTTACATTCTCTTGAACAGTGAAATCTGACTGAGCGAAGTTGGAACATTCTAGCGAATATTGGGAGACTTGGAATTCACTCCTTGACATTTTATAAATTAATTAGCGAATTCGAATGATTCAGATTAGTAATATATCGAAATAATATCACTCTTAAGTCAAGATTAATGCTGAGGCATCGAAATTCGAGAATTTTCTCTAAATATTTTAACAAGATCGATGTTTAACATTCAAGGTCTTAAATAGTATGTATCTTCTTAGAGAATTACGAAGAATTACGAAAATAATGTTAATGATATTTCTAGTCTCTGACTTTTATCTTTACTATTTCTTGATTGAGTTAAATTGATGAATTAGTATATTCTGATTATACGATATGTTGAAATATTTTATTGGATAATTTTACTGAAATATTTAACGTTATATTATATGCATTATATGCACTAATATATCTTTGATAATTAGTCAGAATTCTTGCAGCTATTAATAGAATCTTTTATTGATATCTTAAAAATATAAATGGAATTTTAATTATATATCAATCTGATAAAATGAATAATAAGTAGCTATAATTTCAGCTTACAAAGATGATTTCGAAGTAAAAATGATATAAAATAAATTATCGATTATTAATTAATGTGGAATTATATATGGAAATAAAGTAGACTGAAATAAATTCTCAAATTTTTCATTTTCAAAATTTTTGAAATTTTGTATAAATTTAAAATTTAAAAAAAATCCTTAAATTTTAATATTGTTTTTTTATTCAAATAAAAATATAATTTAATAATTTATATTTAAAATATTAAAATATTCGTAACATTTTTAAAAGTTTTTAGAAGCAAAACAAATTAATATCGATTGAAATTTATTTAATTATTAAATTAAATAAGTATGTAAAGTTTGAATCAGATGAAGAAAACAGAGACAGAATTTTATTTTCATAGTTTAAATTTATCTTATCTCTCACTATTATCTTATTTTGTTTAGTGGAAATTTCAATATAACTTAATAAATAAACCTCGACTAACATTTTGTATGACTGTATCGTTTAGAATCGATTCTTAAAGACATTCCACGAATATTTTAATATCTATACAAATTATTAGAATTAAAGTACTATTATAGAAATAATTTGATATATTTAATTATATTTTTATTTGAATAAAATTATTTATTTTCTAAAAGATAGATTATAAGATAGATATAACATTTCAGATTATTCAGATATTTTATATATATAATTAATTATATTGAATAATATTAATAATAATATTAATATTATTATTAATAATAAAAATAATTGAATAATATTACATAAATATTTTAGAAATATTTACATAAATACATAAATATTACATAAATATTCTAAAATATTTATGTTCGAGATATTTTTAAAAAAATAATTCATTTCTTTCTGAATAATCCTATTTATCGATTTCAATATTCTCAACAAATCGTATTTAATAGTTAATTTTTCTATGACATCGAACAAAATCTCACTTTAATTTTCATACAATCCGTTTGACACCGGATTTCCTTACAATTTGAATCTAAAATCTGTTTCATTTTTCGACAGTTCCGTGCAATCTTGTAACATATCTCTTTCATTTCATGTAACTATTGTCGACCCACGCGATAACATTTGTTCACACGCAGTTTGTGAGAGCAGAAAAAGAAACCTAGAGTAGCGAAGAAATCGAGAAGAAGGATGCTAACTGACTTTCACTTCGTTGGCGTCAATCGACATCATGTATATTACATTCATATATATTCGTCGTCATTTACCTCCTCGATAATCGGCCTTCATGTTGCACAATTTCCGTTGGATTTTGAGAGGTTTTTTTCATGAAATTTCTCTTTTTTCAATCAAATAGAAATCGAATTGAATCTGCATTGAAGGAAGTGATAACGCAAATGCGTAGGCAGTTTAATGCGAAATGTTCATAAAATTGTTCTCACGAACGCGAGTACTATCACTCAGTCATTCATTCATGCTTTTATTTATTCAATTAAGCATAGCGATGTTAAGTTAAGAGCTACTTTACTTCCTAGTTTTGCTAAGGTTAATTCGATGAAAGAATGAATTTTCGTCGGAAAACATAAATCGCATGCTCGCTCATCAATGAGATATTTGAATTTAATGGTTTTCTTTACAGCAAAATTTTGGACAATATCGAAATTAGATATTATATTATAATAATGATATTATAATAATGAGAAATGAAAAATTTTATAGAATATATCATATCATGGAAATAGAGAAACAATTATAAGATTTCGAAAATTTAAAAATTAATTAAATATAAAATACTGAAATAATTAATAAATTACTATTATATTTATAATAAAAATTAATATAATTATAATTATCAAATTCACATTTATTAAAAATCTAAACTAGTAACTAAGACAATATAGTAGAACACAATATAGAACACAATATAAAATCGTTAATTAAATCCAAAATTGATTCATTTTTAAAACAAAATTAGAATAAATCAATATGATATAATAAACTATAAAATATATAAGCAAAATCATTATTACAACTATATTTATTTTTTATTCTCTTTTTATTTTCTTATATAAAATTTGAGCTCATAAACTCAGTTTAAAATTTTTCCAAATCTGAATCCTTAACCGAGAGAAGATAATCCATCAGTTCAAAAGCAAGTTGATTAGTTCGTTTATCAAGAGAAAAGTTGAGAGTTCAGTTAAAATTATTATTATTATTTATTATTATTTAGCTTGTCACGAGTAAGAATAATGCTGAGAGTACTTCACGATCAAATATAATTAGATACTTTCTGCCTCGTTTTCTGCAAGTCTATTGTCATCATGGGTTGTCATGGCGATAGAAACATTGTGGATCATTTCAATATTATACTATCTATTTAAATTGAATTTTTTAAAATTTCGTTCTACTAAATTGTGACATAATTCTGTTAATTATCTGATGTAGTTAAATCTTAAATTAATAACTTTAAATTAGTAATACTATATACAAAAATGAATGTTTGAAGTATTCAAAATATTTTTGTTTGGTATCTTTTATTGATTAAATCGGAAAAAAAGAATCATAAGAATGCTCTTTCTTTGATTATCATGATAATAATGTCATTTGTCAAAATTAAATTGAAAAGAACAGTTCTTATATTGCGAAAGATTTTCATTACTTATTATTTTCATATTGATTATTAAGAATTAAATCAATTTCAATAAATTTGCATTTGAAATAACATCATAATAACTGAATGAGTACTATTTTTAGAAATATTGTATGCTATTTTATCTGCTATCTATATTTTATCTAAGTAATATATTTATTTGTTTATAGATTCATGACAGAGATACAAATATTTTTACTTTTCTTTTTCATTCTACAACTATAAGTCAATGTTTCATAAACTTTACTTCGAGACACATCTTTTGGTGATTGTATAGAATGACTATCTTGCGCTAATTTATAAAAAAATGTTTCCTCATCTTAAAAGGCGTAACAGAATAAAGAATAAAAAGTATAATATAATAATCATATAAAATATATATAAATAATATGTATATAATAAATAATAAATAATATCATATAAATATATATGTAAATATATATATAATAATATCATATAATATCATATAAAAATTAAATTTTTTACCAAAAATAGATAAAATGTTTCAAAAAATACAAAACAAAATTATTTGACAATAAGCGGTATTTATTATATTATTATAAAGCATATTAAATAATATTATAATTAATATTATATTAATATTAATATTATAAATTATTACAAATTATTATTTATTTATTCTCTATGAACTCTAAAATTCTTTTACTTTATACACATTTTATTTTAACATGCTCAGTTTACAAAAAATTTTCGACATGGCAAAAAAAATTTCATTTCGAAGAAAATTTCCTTGAAAAAATTATAATTTTTTTTCTTTTTTTAATACTCTATATTTCCATTAATATTTAATTAAAGATTAATAATAAATAAATTAATAAAAATTAATAAAATTGAAGCCATAGTTAGTTTCGAAAATGAATATTTTATTTTATTTCGAATTATTTTCGAAAATAATATTTTTTCATGATTTTTTTTAATTTTTAAATTTTTTCTAAATATATACAAGTAAAATAATTAAAATAGAAAACAAATTTGAGTCAATTCAAATGTTAAACATTTTTTTATCCATTTTATTGAAAGCGTGGATTGTATTTAAGCATGATATAATACAGATAAATATATGTATATGTACAATCTATATATTATCTTTTCTTTTTTATACACTTTTGTTATATAATCATATTTATATATTTGTACATACTAATTTTTTATATATATTTGTACATACTAATTGTACATTCTAATTTATCTATCTAATTTAAAAAAAAATTATTTTTAATTAATATACTTATAATATTTTTTGAATTTTAATTTATACAACATTTTGATCTATATAATAATTATAAAATTTATTTTATTTAAATGTATATTACAATCATGTAAACTTTAAATGAAATGGAAATAATACATAGATGAAAAATTTAACATCCCTTATGTAAATTGCAAGTTAAGTTTCTTTTTAATTATTCCATTTATATGTACTTAGGAAAAATATATATAATCTATAAATAAAAAAAATTACGAAAAAATATAATTTATATTCATTTTTAGAGCTATTTATGACAGACTTTGACACTATTTTTCTAATTATCAAATTGTATATCAAATTATGTTAAATAACATATAGGTACATCGTATATCAAATTATATACATATAGATATATCGTATATCAAATTTTCAAAGCAAATTTTCATTAGAAAATTTTTAACTAATTTATTTTTTTACTAATTGATTAACTAATAAATTTCCTTTGTGTCTTGTAAATTTTATTATCTAAAACAAAATTTTAAGAGAAAATTATTTTGTATTAAAGATATATCGTCATTATAACACATAATGTTATCATTATAACATTATAACATATAATGTGTCGAATGTTTAATAAATAAAAATAAATTATCAAAATTTTTTTTGATTATTAATACTAAAAAATCAATAATATCTCAAAAATTATAAAATAATTATTAATAGAACATAATTAATAGAATATATCATATCAACGATAAACTTTTCTCATAAAATTAACGAAATCTATTTTTCACTTCAAAACGAGATTCATAAGACATGAAAATTATTTTTTTTTAAAAAGTTGTTTAAAAAATTAATAATCAAATTCATTTTATAATAATACAATAGCTATCAAATTGGCAATATCTTAATTCATATTGAATAAAAATTAAATGAATAATTTCGCTTATATATTCTTATTTGGTAAATATGATTAAATATTCGTCACAAGTTATTTGTTATCTACTTTGATTCCTAATATGTATTCCCTCTTACATATCATATTACGATATGACGCGATATAATGATTTGGTCGCAACAAAAGCGAATATGTACGCACATAGAGGTCAATGCTTGTGAAGGATGCGTGCTATGTGACATTGAATCAATCGTAAGTCATCGTAACTAACGGACGAATATTGCGCACACATCAGCATATACCGTTTCATCGTCATCACCGTATTTAAAAATGAGAATTGCATCATGTCGAATAAAATTATTTTAAGTTGTCAACTCATCTTATTCTTCAGAATTTTCAAAGAATTCATGCTTACCAATACTGATTCTTGTGATCAAAAATGTTGGACTCACCTAATATAACTTGATCGGGAAATTTTTTTCTTTCAAAGAATTGAAAGATTGATAATTTTGATTTATATTGCATTAATAATTTATTGATTGATGTATTTGTATCTCGTTAAAAATGAGTGATGATTTTTAAATTTCTTTAAGAAAAAGATTTTGTTATGATTTAATTTTTTTTATTATTCATAAAAAAGAGTAAATTGAAAAATATAATATTTGAATAAACAAAATTAATCATTTGTTGATTAAATTATCTTAAAATTTTATTATATTATTATTTATTTATTTATATTATATTATTAAAAAATTATAAATTATATAATGATAAATTATATAATACATAAATAAAAAAATTTTAATTTTTTATAATAAAAAAATTAATTTCTGTTTAATTGTAAATAAAAATAAAAGGAATATAATTCCTTTGTTATTCGATTATAAACGATAGCAATAATACCATTAAATTTGTATTAAATGATTGAAATTATTTAATAATAATTTCATCTATCTTCATTTTTTCACTTTAAGTGATTGATCACTTAAGTGATTTATTTTGATTTTAAAGAATTTGAGTACAAATCGTTACTATTATTTATTACTATTTATTCTTCGTAACAATGATCCAAAATGTTATTATTATAAATGTTATTCGCCACTGCCAACATTGTAAGCATTCATCGTCATTATAACGTGTTATTATCTTTCTTCTTTTCAAATAAACTTTAACTATTGTTTTTTTCTCGATATCCCAATATCATATATTGGAATAATATATGTAAATAACAATAACAATTAAATTCAAATTATTATTCATAAAATTTGTAATGTTATTGAAATAATGTCATTTATTGTCATTTGTTATTATTAATTAGATTAATTTAACAGGAAAATTCAATTGAGAATGGAATTTAATCTGAAAATTTGATACTAGTAATTATTATTAATACATATAAATTTATTTATCCAAGTTAAATTTATTTATCCAAATTTTACATAGTAAAATTTAAAAATGACATTAGTTTTTTATAATATACTATATGTAGAATATGTCTCTATGTCTATATGTAGAATTTCATTTAAATATTTTCTTTATTTTCATAATACGAAAAATGATATAATTTGAATTATTTAAATATAGGAACATGATGGAAATAAATTTCTATTTCTACCATAATCATTTTCTATATGTTTTTGCAAAATTATTGATATTTTTTATTTGAAAAACATTTTTTTTTTCTATTGTATATTATAGCGGATAAAAAAATGCGTTCGAATATGTCTGAATTATGATTTTCAAATGATGTTAAAAACAATTAATAAAATATGATAAAATTGTGATAAAATTGTTACAATTTTGAATTTATTATTTATATCATAAATGTTCAAAATGATATCTGTTAATAAGAATATATTTTTTGGTAGCTTATTTCATGAATTATTGAATCATTATAGACAAAAATACATGACATTTTTATATTTGATTTAAATAAACTAATAGAAAGTTTAATTAACCATTAAATATTTATGATATTATGTAATTTCAACATGATGATTACTCTATCATTATTCATAAATTCAAATACTAAATCAAAAATTTTTAAACCATTAGATTAGCCATAATAGATTTATAGTTTGATTAGCAGTCACCATTTAATTTCATTAAACTTTTTTCTTTGGAAAAAACTAAAGTTTATTTCTGTCAATCTATTTCTCTTATAAAAGATATAAACCGCATAATGATTACAAATAACTAACTAGAAAAAATTTAAAAGCAATACAATGTATTTATTCTTGCAAAAAGGGTATCACTGTTCATGGATCATTTTGAAAGTTTACATGATAAACAAGATAAATTCAAACACAATTTCATCATTATTCTTTTATTCTTATTTTTTTCAAGATCATCTGAAAATCATAATTTAAACATATTCGAATGCATTTTTCATACATTTTTGTACAATATGCAATAGAAAAAAATATATTTTTTTCTAAATATCAATGATTTTGAAAAAAAATTGGATAAAAAAAAATTCGTTTTTTATCATATTTCTTTATTAAAACCATTCAAATTATACTATAAACATTTTTTGTATCATGAAAAATAAAGGAGATATTTTTAGTTAGCTTTAGTTAGCTTCCTTTAGCTGAAATATTCTGTATAATATAGTATAAATATTATAATATTTATAATATATAATATGTATTAATAATATAATTATTACATTTTTATATTATTACATTTATAATTATAATATAATTATAAATAATAATTATAAAATCTTATAATTATTACATTTTTATATTCTTATATGTATAATTAAATAATATAATTATAAATAATAATATAATATAATTAATAATATAATATAATTATTTTTATTTTTAATATTCTTTTTTTTGTATTGAAAATTGATTATCAAATTAAATATTATTGAATATTATAGATAAATTATATATGGATATAGATATTATCTTTAATATCATAAAGAAAATTATCTTTAATATCATAAAGAAAAATGATAATTTTTATTATTTTAGGAACAATAAAAAAAATTTAGATTAAACCGATTCTATTTTGATTTATTAGAATTGACAATAAAAATAGAAAAAAATATAACTAATATTATTTTAAATTTTAAAATTTTAAATTTTAAAATTTTCATAATAATATTTTTTCATATAAATATTATTATGATAATATTAAATCAATAATCTTTTTATTTACTTATATTAGTTTCCTTACCAAAATATTCATTAAAAAAAAATTTTTTGATCAGCATGTTTTCAATTCATTTCTTTTGTCTTATTATCAGAATAAAATTCATCTCGATTTCTTCTATGAAATTTCCTACTTGTTTTTTATAGTTTTTTGTTAAATAAGCTTCGTGGATTGTGAAACGAAAAAAAACCGCTTCTAATTGGTTACTATAGTGATATATAGGTTGGTCCGAATTGTCGATCTACTGGATTCATCTGTAACTTCGTCTGTCGAGTCTCTAATGATCTTACGTTACGATGAAAGCCAATTTAACAATTTTTTGATTTTTCTATTTTTGATTTTTCATTAGTCAGATATCATATAAAGTGATCTTTGTATGT
Organism: Apis laboriosa; assembly: GCF_014066325.1. Classification (NCBI taxonomy): domain Eukaryota; kingdom Metazoa; phylum Arthropoda; class Insecta; order Hymenoptera; family Apidae; genus Apis; species Apis laboriosa. Next base: position 2,778,062 of record NW_025222966.1, on the reverse strand, counting down.
TGATCAAATTAATTTTTTAATAATATCTAACAATATAATAAAATAATAATTTTTATTTATTAAATAAAACTTAAACTTGAATAATCTTGATATTAAATTAATTAATTATTATTTTTTTAAATTATAATAAATATTGGAATATTTTCATAAATTTTCTTAATCTTATTTTTTTTAAGTAAAAATAAATATATATAATATTTTATTAAATTGCATTTTTAAAACAAATACTATCTTTTTAATTTATTTTGAAGTTTAATAAAAAAAAAGAATCAAAAATGAAATGAAAATTCTATAAACTTATTATATTCAAACGAAATGATGAATGATTTAAATAATTTTAAGAATTAAAATGTATATATTATATTGTAATTAATATTATCAAATTTTTATATATTATGAATAATTTAGAGAAAAAATGATATAAATGATAAGATTTTTAATTAGAAAATCTTTATCAGAAAGATATACATATTTATTACTTATAAATATTAAAATGCTAAAAATAGTTAAATGAAAATTATTTAGAAAATTATTAAATGTTTATAGAAATATTTATATCACAATTTTTCATTTTTCTAATTTAATATGCATGATTTGTTCTATTTTTTCGTTTTAAAAAATATTTAAAAAATAAAAAATTTAGTAATAAAAAGAAGAAATCTTTATGAATTTTATAAATAAGTTAATTCTTTTATTCTACGAAAAAATCCAGAATTATTTATTATTTATTAATTCATTAATATTATTACTTATTTAAATTATTATACAAGAAGACTCAGAAAATTAAATCTTTTTTACTTCCTCATAAGACCGATGCCATTTGAAAATAATGAATCTAGAACAATAAATAATTGTTAGATCATCGTCGTAAATCTTTTGATATGATTTTTCTTGATTTTTGATGTGATTTTAAGGCTGGTTCATAAATATAGAGAATTTCTTGCATCTGATACTGTTATTTTTTAAATAATTCTGCATAATAAGCAAAAAATTGATCGTGTCTTCGCATCGTTTTTGACCAACTAAAAATAATAATATAAAAGCATCTCCATAAAAGCAATTCTAAAAAAAACGATGGTCTCTTTCCAAACACAAACCAAATTTCTGTATGTTTCGGAATTAAATAAAAAAAAATTTAGATGTTATTATTAAGACTATTAAGAATGATTTGATTTCTAATATTGAGTGATATATTTTTTTTATCTATAAAATATGTTTTATATCAATAATATATATATATATATATATATATATATATATAATTTATTGAAAATGTTGTTTGTAATATAAGAAATAATTTTAGGATTTACAAAATTTTTATTAATTAAAAATTAATAAAAAAAAGTAATCTTTTTCAATTTTTACTTATCAATTTTTATTATAAATATTATTAATATTATTAATAATATTATTAATTATTAATATTAAATTTTAGAATAAATCACATTTTAAAAAAAATTTTTTTCAGAAAAACAACTTAAAAAAATATTCTTTAATTATTTTTATTTACTTAATTCTTTTAATTTAGAAATATACTTCATATAAAAAACAAAAGATTAAAGTAAATATTATTTTATTTTCATATGAAGTGAATGCTATAAAATTTCAAATGTATTTTATAGAATTTTAATTCATTTATTTAAAAATTTTAAAAAATATTAATTTTTTTAAAATTTTAATTTTAATTTAATTTGCTTTTGTAAAATCTCTATTATAATTAAATTCATTTTGATTTGAAATAGAATAATTTTATTTATTTATAATTGATAATAATAAAAATGAGAAAAGAATTATTTTACAAATTTATAAAACAAAACCTTTATATTAAGATTAATATTAATATTCTGGATATTTTATCTATATATTTCATTTTAAAGAATGTTTTATAATGTTTCTAATATTTGAGATATCTGTTTTAAATTTTATGACGATGGAGAATAAACAAAATTTATTGTAATTAATAATTTTTTTTCCATTCATTTTTAATATCAAGTATATTTGAAATTAAAAATTAAAATATAAAAATAAAAAATTATAAATTAATTATAAATTAATTATAAATTAATTCATGAACATATTATAATATTGATTTTGTAAATAGTATGTATAGATATTCGATATACTTATTAAATTGATAAGTTAAAATCTATAATAAATATCTATAATATATAAATAATAATACTTATTTTTAAAAAAAAATTTTATCTCATTATACAAAAATTTAAATTTTAAATTTTAAAATTTAACAATTGGATAATGTATCAATGGAACTTAGAATTTATGAATGTCTGTTACAAATTAATTTATATTAATCTCTTTAGGGACACTAAATACTTACAATACTTTCAAAACAGTGATTATCAAACAAAAATATTATCAAATTAAATTTTTATTATTAAAAGATTCTATAATGAAGATCTTTCAATAATTTTTTTTATTTAGAATAATTATTTGAATAATTAATTTAAAAAAAACTAAACATATTTGTATTCTAAAGAGGTTAAAAGAGCATGAATATATGAATATGTTCATTTAATAGGAGATTAAATCTAGAAGAATGAATAAAGAACAATAAAATGATCGTCTTATGCTAATAAGTTAATTAATAACTTAATTAATAAGTTATTGGAAAGATATTTTGAGTTTTTTGACATAATATATATTATTTTATTTAATAATTTCTTTTTTAATTTTTCTAAGATTTTATTTTAAAGTTTATTTTGATTATAAGGTATGAATTAGTTTTTTTTAAATATTGATATGAACAAAAAAATTATTTAAAAAAATGATATTATTTTACTTATAGAATAAAAAATAATTTAAATAACTTTAAATGATAAATCAACTTATTAGAAATCTAATAAAAAATATATTCTTTAATAAAAAATTTCTTTTATATTGATCTTATATTTTTTAAAATATTATTCAATGTATATTATCCAATAAATAAAAAAATGCTTCTTTCCAATTTAATTAATTTCAATAATTAATAAAATAATAAAAAATTTAATTTCTATTTTTTTATATAATATGAAATTGAAATATATAATATATAATGTTATATATTTAAAATTAAAATATATAATATTAAATATATATAATATATTACATAAAAATATAAAAAATTTTATTATCTTTCATAAAAAATTAAAAATTGTTTCTATTTATATTTTCGCTATATATATATATAGAAATACTCAAAATATTAAAATATTAAATATTAATATATTAAAATATTAAAATATTCTCAAAATATTAAAAATTATAGTGTTTAAAAATATTTAAAATATTTATTAATATTAATTAACTATCTATATTATTTATTATAAATAAAATATTATTCCTCATTTGAAATTTAAGTATTTCAAAATTTATTGAATTCAATATCCTATAATAAATAACTAAAGAAACTTCAATTACCAATTCCATTTAATTAGCAAGTACTTGTTATCTAATGATAAACAACGATAAAATAATTTACAATTATGTCGAACTGGTAAATTTACATTTTAATGTAATCATTAACGAACGCGTTAAGATTGGATTTTTTACGCATAATGCGTTAAACACCGTATGATTAACTTCGAAATATTTACGGTTTGCAACGAGAATTCAATTAACAGTTAATTACCCGTCTACAGATGATGCATTGCAGCAATCCAATTCAAAACGAATTTTTAAACGAGTCTCAGTTTGTCTAAAACTATCTTCTAACAAACAATACTTAATTTGAAACAAGCTTGGAATCAATCGTTTTGCCATAAGTATATTGATGGAACTCATTGATGGTAGAATCAAAATATTATAAAAGTCAGTAATTTAATTACATAAATTTTTTTTCTATTTTATTTTATTAGAATAAATTATTTTATTTAATATTTATATTAATATTATTTTATTTTCAGAAAAATATAATTATAATAATTTTTATTTTATTTAAAAGTTATATTTTTCTATGTATATAATTATAGTATTCTTATGTATTATTACATCTTTTATCCATATATTTTTAATTAAAACTTCATATTTGAAATATTTGGTTAATTATTGTATTTATGATATACTTAATTGTCTATCTATTAGAATAAAACATAATATAAAGCTAAAAACTTTTAACATTATTCTTAAAATTTTTAATATTAAATTACATATTTTATCTGTAATGTATAAATATTTTTTTATTTTAAACAAGAAAGCAATGAATTATTTATTACAGTTTGTAAATAAATAAAAAGTTTATTCGTATCAATAATACTTAATTGAACAAAGAATTTTAAAAATTATTCATATTATTCATATCAGTAATATTTTTATTATTTATATTGTAATAACAATATTTAAATTGTTTTATATATTGTTGTATATATAAAGTAATATATAACATACTATAAATATAATATAATGTTCAAATATATTATACGTGTACTTTCTTTTTATTCTATATAGTCATTTATAAAGAATATATAAATCAGTAAATAAATCCGAATAAATGACAAAGATGTCGAATCGAAAAACAGCATAAAGGAAATACCCTCTATGTAACCTTGAACAAGCAAAATTCGAGGATTCTATGCGCAGAGAAGCCTAAAGGGTCAGACATAGGGCCTATTATATACCTATACCGCCACTTAAGATTCTTTGGTTTAGATTAGGGAATTCAGACATTCGAATCGGTCGGCTAATATGGAGCTGCGGTTTTCGGGACCCTTTTTTGTCTAGAGTCGGGGCGTAACGTCCTCTCGGATATTTGGCCCTTCGTTAAGTTGTGCGGAACATCGTAACCAACCAAAATACTATATAAAAGAAATTATGATCACGAGAACTAGATTCTATAATGAGTATCAGTTAATTAATCTATGATTGATAGAAGAATTGCGGTTATAAATTTTACTCTTATTATATTATTACTATTTATTATCATTATTACTATTACTAATAAATCTAAATAATAAAATTACCATTTGAATAATGAAGAAAAATCAATCAATAAAAATTAACGATATATTTTGATATAGATATTAATAAAAAATTAAATAAATGTTTTTTATTTTTAAAATATTTTTTTTCTAATAAAATTTGAAATAAATAAAAGTAAGTTCTATAGAAGAATTATAAAAAAATTAATGAATAATTAAAAAAGAATTAAAAAAAATGTAGGAATGGAATAGTATAAAAGAATTTATATTAATTTGAATTGTCAAATATTAAATATCTTATTATTTATAATAATATTAAATAATCTGTATTAAAAATTTAACAATTTTATAAAAGAAAAATGTATTTAATATGGAAATTATATTTAATAACTTATTTAAATTATTCAATTTATAAGCACATATCTATCCTGATATTCTCATCATCTAATTATAGATGATGCGAATAGTAATATCTAAATAATCGATGCCAATTATTTAATTGTTTAACAAATGATAGAAGACAATTTGGTAAATTAACTTTGGGCACAAAGATAAGGAGAGCGTTAATTCAAGCTATTGAATTAGCACTCTAAACACTAAATCATCAATCATCATTAATTCCTATTTGATCGTCTTAATCGTTTCCTAAAATTCTCTTGGTACTAGTTCATAAATCTCTCTCTATCCGGATCAATGCGTGCAGCTTGATTAAAGTCATTTCGACACCAATAATTATAAGTCCAGCTTCGAGATATATTCTCAGAATTTAAAAATGAACATATACTAAATAAGATGAAAAATGACTTTTCAACGGGAAACTCATGAATCATTTCTCAAAGGAAGAAACAGAACGAGCTGCTTTTCTTCCAGAATTGATTTCATAATTTATCGAATTAACGATGTGGCCCTATAAATCTGATGATAGATATCATTTAATAATTCCTCAAACGATCAATGAAACAATCTTAATCCTTTCAATCTGGCCTAATGCGACTGAATCGATAATTATATATTTGTTAACGTATTCGATCTCGAAAAATTTTCCTGCCGAATATTTGAATAATCCTTGTTATTTTCAATTTTCAAAATAAAATCGTTATTATTAAAAATTGAATAGTTATCGAAAAACACGAAGAACATATTATAAAATGTAAAATATATTATAAAATGTAAAAATTGTTAACTTTCCATTAAGTTTCAACTAATTCTAATAATGATTAGAAATACTTTTAAAAACAAATCGAATCAGAATGAACTAATCAAATATTCTGTTTAACAATGATAAACGAAATCTTCTGTATAATTTGAATTATATAATTTGAAGCATTTGAATAATATATTATCTCATTTCATTATTAATTATATTTAATTATTTGAGAAAATATGAAATATTATTCAAAAAGTGTTTACAGATAGAAATAATATCAATAATAATAACATAATCTAATTCATATTTTGATATATTACCTATATATAATAAACTAATATCTACTTTGGTTTGAGATTATTTCAATCTCTTTTCGTTAAATTTGAAACAGATAATGAAATAATGAAATCATCTATCATTTATATTTTTTATTAAATACATTAATCATTATTATTTCTCTAAATCTATATTTTCTATATTATCAAATAATAAATTATTAAAAATAAAAGTAATATCATATTAATTTTGTGTGTGCGTGCGTGCGCGCGCGCGTGTGTGTGTATTTGTATATCTAATGTATATTATTAAAACGAGAATAGAGCAGGAAATCTTAACCAATGAAAAAAAAAAAAAAAATAAAAGAGAAAGAAACATTTCCTGAAACTGAATTAAACAATTTTCCAGATGAATCCGTCTGTTTGAAGAAAACTCGTTGTCTGATCTATGAAGAAATTTCCAAGAAGATTCCGTGGAATTGTGAGATGACATAAACCGCTTTCTCGTTTAGAAAGCACAACGAAACTTAGAAAACTTCCTTAATGCAGCATGTAACATTCCATGAAACTGCTAGCATGCAGAATCAAAACGAGCTACGTCGCTATACCATAATCAGGAACACGCGCTTGATCTGGATTGATTTCAGTTTAGAAAGTGAAGTATACTTCTTTCTGTTGCTTTCTTGCTCTTCATTCATGACTTTTAGACTTCAATTGAACGAAAAACGATATGAAAATAACTCCAGAAAGTTTGAAATCGATAAAGAGATGTAAAATAGTTTTCAAACGAATCTATAAAATTATATTAGAAAAAAATAAATGCATATGATAGTGAATAATATAGTCTCTTTTTTTTTAGAAATACAAAATTACAGAAATTGCAGGAATTACTTAAGAAGTAATTGTTTTTTCCAATATATTTTTTATTTTTATATTTATATTTATTGTGTTTATATATATACTTATATATATATTTATATTTTTGTATTTATATAAATTATAGAAATATTTAAAAATTAATTTATAATAATAATAATCTAATAAATTAGATTAGAATAAATTAAATGAAATTTTGATTATAGAATTTTAAGAAGATATTCCACAAAATAGTAGTAAATCCTATATTATATCAAATCTTTTTCTGAGAATGAACTCTCAATCATGTATATAGATAATGTCGCGTTTTTAACATGGCACGAAAACCTTGAAAAAGATCCAAGATTCTTGCAACACTAAATAAAGAATGAGTAAAAAAATAGAAAATTAAAATTAATGCTTGTAAATCAATTTATATTAAATTTATCATAAGACACAATATCCAAAAGAAAATAAAAATTTCAAGATAAAAGATATCGTCAAATATCTTGATTTTATTGACAAAAGATTTATATGGAAACACAAAAAGGAAATATTATAATTGAAAGTATCTATCCCTATCTATTAATATAAATTATCACTAATGTATTATACTACTATTACACAATAAACTATTTTTTTATAAAGCCATCATCATTTCATATGAGTGACAATTATAAAGATACGTTTAAAAAAATAATATGAAAATCATTTAAAAATTCCAAAATAAAATTGTAATAAATTACGGCTTCATAATGTTTTCACATTAGCAAAGTATACGATCCATAAAAATTTAAATAAAAAATAAAAAAATAACAGAAAAATTCACATCAATATATAAAAATAAAATAAAAATAATAATTTCAATAAATTAATCAAATATTAGAATTTAGAAAAGTAAAAAGGAATGAACTGATTAATTTTAAAAATTAATATATAAATAATTGTAATATAAATTAATGGAAACGCTGATAAATATTTATATTTATCAAATTTGCTGATTAACTTAACTTTGTGGAGCTAATTATAAATCTTATATATAAATAAAAAGAAAATTTTTATAATGAAGTTTGTTAAAAATAGAAAATAGAATTCGAAAAGAATAGAAAAGTTTAATTATTAATTAGTTTAATTAAAATATTAATATTTTAATTATATTTATAAATGTGGTTTATAATAATTAATTTGTTTAAAATTAATTTGTTTAAAATAAGAATCATAAATTATCGAATTTATTTAATAAATAGTATTCACTATTTGTTAATTCCAATCCATTCCTGAAGCTGTAGTATATAGTAATAAAATTGATTTATTACTATAATATATATAACAAATTATTACTATAATATATATATCGAACAAAACTTTAAAATATCGTGAATATCATTCAGTGAAAACATAAACTTTTGTTAGCATATGAACTTGGCTCTTATTCTTTAATTCTTTAAATTAAAACTTTGTTAATAGCGAATTTAATATATATATATATATATAATATATATATAATATTCACGATATTCTAAAGTTTTGTTCGAAGTTACAAATTCACATTCAATGATTCAAGAAGTTCTATAAAAGTTCTGATGTTTAAAGAGTTCAAAAAGTTTGATAGTTTAAAAAGTTCTCAAGTATAAAAGATTTTAAGATTAAAAAAATTCTTATTTCCTTAAATTCTACGCTCGTGCTCTCTAAAACCGCTTTCATATTCGTATCGTGAGATTGCGAGTGGCACACACAAAAAACTATGACACCATGGATTTCTCATCAAACATCTCCAATCCAAAGAAAATTCCTAGAAATCGACTATACTATCCATAAAGTTGTTTTCAGCAAATGAATCCGCGAGTTGTAATAATTTTTCGCAAGTAAGATAATATTGATTGCTGTTAAGATTAGTATAACTAGAAAATATCGTCTTGTTTTATATAATAGAAAACAAATTAAGTTTAATATCAATATATTTTTTTCTAATAAATATCTCAATTATTTATTATTTACATTTTATTTATTGAATATTATATACAAATAATTCATTTGATTGTAAAAAATATAGACATTGAATTCAATGTGATATTCAATAAAATTGAACCGAACGAAGAAAATTTATTCTTATTATCATAATGGAAAAGTATTTTAGGCATTCAACAATGAATGGTATCCAACAATATTTTCGGTTAATTGAATAGCATTTATTAAGTTTAAGATTATGTTCATTGATGAAATCGTTGTTAGTCAATAATTGATTGATCACTGTGCCCAATTAACAATTAAATAATAAAATATAATATAATAAAATAATAAAATAATAAAATAATAAAATATTATCTCGAAAAAAGATTTACATTAAGAGAATTTTTAAAGAATATTTTTCGATTGATCTGATTTTTTGCGAATATATACTTCGTAAATTGCTATATCATTCATTATGAATATTATATATGATATGTAAATTGCGAATTATTATACAAATTTATATTTTTATAAACACAAAAAGTAGAATCCAAATAGAAAATCATTTCGCCTTTTATTTATAATAAATATTTAAATTTATTATAAATATTTAAATTTACTATATATATATTATTTATTTTTATACTTTTATATATTTTTCTATAAAATGTGTTTCATAAATACATTTAATATTTATTTTTTAAAATTCTTAAAAAAAAAAATACAAAATATTTTATCTTAAATAAAAATATTTAAATATAATTTTATTATTGAATTCATTAATTGAATGATTACTTATGAATTTAATCATAAAAATCATTTAGTATTCCAATTTAGTATTCTAATAACTTCCTTCATTAATATTATTGATTTTCATACTATTTCAATATACGATGAGAGAAATTTTGATATTTTGATTTTTTCTTTAACAATTTAAAGAAAAAATCTTTGAAAACATTTGTTTATCTTAAGAAACTAATTTATAATTTTTTAAATATCTTCTTGTTAATTTTAGAATAAACTGATAAATATTATTATACTCAATATTTTTTACATTTCTTAAAAACAATTTTCAATATATATTGTAAATATTTTTTAATTTTTTTAAATAATTTTTAACATATAAGTTTAAAAAATTTTTAAATCATTATAAATATATGAATAAAGGTCATATTAATAATGCCTTATTAATAAATATAAAGTGTATAAGAAAACGTATAGAATATTTTTAAAGATTCGATTTTTTAAGACAAAATTATAATAATTAAATAATGAAGAAACTTTGAATATATACGAAAATTAAATTAATTAAATTATATTCAACAATTATATTTCACATTATATAGAATTTCATTTAGCTTAGCTCATTTAGTTCATTATGTATTTCAATTTTTCCTGATGATAAAAGATGATAGAAGAAAAGTTAAATATTTGTTTCAAACTAAATATTATAATATATATATAAATTTTTTTTAATATTTCAACAATATTCTTTATATAAAATAAATCTTTAATAATCTTAATGATCTTTAATACACTTCGCGACGAAAAAATTTAACGAAAAATTTAAATGATATTTATATAAACAATAATAATAATAATATAATTATCTAATTTATCTAAATTAATAGAAGGAAAATTTATTTTAACAAATTCTGAATCAATAGTTTTGAAGCATAGTTTTAAGTTACACTATAATTACAAAATTGAAAAAAAAATGAAAAATTAAATTTGCAAATAATATAAAATAATAAAGTTCTACATTTTTTCAAATGTCGAAATACGATTTTCGATACAAGTATAAAGGAAAAGAATGCAGCATTGATACCATTTACATTACGTGTTTATATGTCTTGGCATTTTTAAAATTATATCTTTTCTTTTTTCATCTATTCATCTTTTTTATTCATCTTCCTTCTATGTTTCATTTTTTATAATTATTATTATACATAAAAAATAGCCATTCCGAATTCCGAATTTGTCATCGAATCCGTTTTTCCGACATTTTCTTATATTCATATACTTATACTTATTATATTTATATACTTACATACTTATTACAATATAAAAATAAGTGACTTTTCAAGCGTCATGGTAATCTTCGAATAGAATTATTCAATGAATTCCTTATTTTGTTTTTTTATTATTCTTTATAAATAATTTTATTTCTTTTAAAAAAATTTTTTGATATTATTTATTTTTTTTCTTAACTTTTATTTCTTTCTTTTTTTTAATTATTTCAATTTATTAGTTAATTTTTTTTTTTATTTATTCATTTTATTGCTCTTTAAGAAAAATCTCATTTTTTAAGAAAATTTGCTTGATGATGTAAAAACGGTATGGATTATAATATAATTTATTTCTAATAGAAATATAATATAATATAATTTCTTTAGAAAATATTATTTCCATATTAGAGACTGATATCATGACTATTCTTAATGTTTGCACACCTATGATTAAATGACACAATGCTATATGCAAATTTTCACTCATTGAGATATGATTATTTCAAGAAATTTTCCTATTTTATGAAATAATTATAAATTGCTATAAATTTTAAATCCATGTTTTATAAGTACATATTTACATATTAAAAAACATGTATTTTTATTTTAAAATTTATGTTGGATTAAATTGTCATATTATCCAATGTTATCCAAAATGTTTTATATTGTATTTTATAATTTAATATATATATTAATATATTCCCTGGCTTTAATTTTCGATTCATTTGCAAAAATAATTCTAAACTATTCTATTAAATTCATATATCAATATAATATAATATATATATTAAATTTTATTTTTACATATATATTTTAGAATTTTCTAGAGTTTTTTTTTCTGAATATTTTATCAAAAATTTTATAAGATATCTTCTTTTTTTTATGATTAATAATATTTCGTTTCATCAATCTGTTTCTTAATTCCAATGAAACATCAATGAAATACTTTATTTATAAACAATGAATCTTATGAATCTTAAAAAAAAAAAACGACAAGTTTTCTTGAATAAACATTATTCCTGAGTTCATTTTTTTCATGGATGATTAAAAGAAATCAAGATACCTTCTTTTCTATTAGAAATAAAAATTTCCCATTTTATATGGTCGTTATTCAATGTGAATATTGCTATTATATTTTCAATATCTATTCATAATGCTATAAAAATTTAACTAATTTAAAAAAAATCTATTGAAAGAAATGAAATTACTTTTAATATTTAGAATTAATTTTCAATATAACAATTAGGGAAAAAGTAAATATAATTACAATTAGAAAAATGATTCCAAATTTTTTATTGATGATACAGAGTCATAGAATATCTATTATAATGATATTAATCTGTCGTAATAAAGTAAAATATTCGTCTCTATTATTAAGAATAAAAATATTATACATCTATGATCTATTATTTCTATATTCTATATTATTTCATATGATCTAATTAATATATGATCTAATTAATTCTTTTATAAAGATTTCATCAAAAGTAATTAAATGATAAAAAATACGAATTAAATATCGTGAATTATGCGGAACATTCGCGAAATTGGAAAGATTATGACAATGAACAAGTGAAAACAATACGATTGTTTCGATTAAATTAAAATAATGCACTATTATATATATTTTTGAAAAGTTGCATGAAAGTATTTCATAAAATATGTATCATTGAGTAATGTTGTAATGTATGATAATGTATGATAATAATGTGAATGCTAGTTGACAAGAAAATAGAGTACTTTTATCTATTATTTCCATCTTTTTCTTTTTTTTTGATGAAAATCTGTAATATGAAGCTTCTAATATACTTCCTTCAAATTGCTAAAAAAAAAAAAAAATAAATTTTGAAATACATTTTTATAAACAAATAAATTTAAATAACATATTTTATTTATTTAATCAAGAATTGAAATATAAAGAAACACTTTTAGAAATAAGAGAGATTATTAATAAAATTTTTATAGTAAATTAATAGTAACTAATCTTTTGATAATATAATAAAATTACAAGGAATTTAAAATAAATAATTTACAATACATACATATATTTAATTATATATATTTCAGAAAAATTTTTTGAAATTCTGATATAATCAGATATAATCAATAAATTTCAATAATTATTTTACATATAATAATATTTAAAATATAAAATTTGTATAATAATTATCTTTATAACTTATTCAAATATTATATTATATTTATGTAATAAATTTATGTAATAAATTTTACATAAAAAATTTTACATAATAAATTTTACGTAATGAATTTTAAATAATAAATTTCAAATAATAAATGTATTTAATAATAATGTTTTAATAATTATTAAATATATTTTAATTATAATTATTATTTATTCCAAGAATAAATATGCACATAATTTAAATTCATAGAATATTGACTCTAAATAATGTAACATAAATATATCTTATTTATGAATTATATATTTTCTCATTGGTAAGCGGAAATTATTACATATATATATATTATAAAATATTTTATTGTTATAAACATGAGAAAATCTGCATCATTCATTTCTTCTAAATATAGACAAAATCAGTAGTTTTTCAAAGAATAGAGTATACACTATCGCCAAGAAAACTTTAACAAGTCATAATCGACCATAAACGAGAAACATTTAAATGAAAAAAATCTTCAATCTAACTTTTCGTAATCTATATTATAATCTTACAGTATAAATTCAAAGAAAAAATTTAAATTCTATAATTATATGTGTAAAGTTATGTTTCTATATGTTTCTATATGTCGATAACAATATTCCTAATTTTTATCATTGCAATAAAATATTATATTTATGGATATAGTTCAAGAACAAACATATTTTTTATAATACTTTATAAATAGATAAAAACTTAAACTTGTAATTTAAGATTTGAAATTATTTGTATTCTTTTTTTTAAAAATGAAAAATATATATCGGATTTTATTATAATTAACAATATTCTTATAATCTACAACTTATCAGTATATTAATATTAATATTTTTAAATTATAATGAAAAATAAGCATTGATTTTTTTTATACCATACAATCGATAATAAAAAAGAAAAAATTCTTCACTATTGTCCAGTCTTACGATATTAGCATCGAATAAAGGTCATTCTTGCCATATCAATAAAGAATAATATACGTAAATAGTTTAACTGTTAAGTCGCAAATTCTCATGATCTAATTTTCAAATTTCTCTTATCATCTTTTTACAATATATACCAATGGAAAGAGTGTATATAATTTTTTCATTTTTCTCTAACTTACATCTTTCAATTCACATTGGATGATATCAGCGTTTCAAATTCATCGCTATGAGATGAAAACGTCGATGTAAAATAAGTTTATTATTATTGTTATTCGTACTATTAGAATATATTAGTAGTATACATTTATCTAAAGGCGCATTTTCAATGTGCAAATTCGATATTTCCTGATGTAATATAATCCTTTAACGAGAAGTCCAATATTAATTTGTATAACAATGGTGAATTATTTCATTGAACGCGAATTATTTTTCTGTTTTTAAGAAAATATCGAAGAAAAATATTGAAAGTAGTAATAATATAATGTACTTTATATACATATATAAAATTATGTGTATATATATATATGTATTATGTATATACATAAAATAGAAAATCTTATATTTTTAAATTACAGATATTTATAGAAAATATGAATTCGATAAATGAGAATTTTTTGTTAAATAGTGAAGAATTTGAAAGAACAATCAGTTAATATTTAATTCAAGTTTTTGTACGAATTTATATAAGATATAGTTAAAGTAATTTATAATTAAAATAATTATAATTAATAAGTTGTAATTATTTTTTAATTATATATTTGTTAAATTTATACTATGTAATAGAATTTTTCTAGATATAAAATATATATTTATTTATATATTATATAAATAATATATATTAATAATAATATATTAATAATATATTAATAATTATATAAATATATATATTATTTATATAAAATTATATAAAAATATATTAATTTTAAAAAAAATAAATAATTGATATTCAAAATATCTCATGTAATTATATGGAGTTTTTCAAAATTATTAAAAAAAAAATAATTGTAGAAAAAAATATAAAATAATAAATATAAAAAATATATAATTGTAATAATAAATATAGAAAAAAATATCAAATTACAAAATTAAATGATATGTTCATATGTTCATATGTTTATACATAAGTATACACACACACACACACACACACACACACAGTCAATCATAATTAATTAATAAAATACTACATTATAATATTCATATAATCTTAAAATTTTTATTTTAATAAAAGTTTGTGTATATATATATAGTATACATTATATTTATATTTTTTTTATTAATAAAATATCTTTTTGAAAGAAGAAATTAAAATTTCATTAAATCCAGAATTTTCGATTTTTTATAACATAATATCTTAATAGTTTCATGATCGACTATATGAAAAATTGAAATATATATTTGTTTTCGATTTTACGCAATTACATTCATAATGCAAGAGATCGAATGCAATATCTGGAACATTTTGCATATCAGTGAATGCATTTCAGAACAGAAAAATTATCTTATAATTTTAAATATTTTTTGAAACTAATATGTGAAACTAATGCTAAAAAACTATAATATATAATAATATAATATAACTAAATATATAAATATATTTAAATTTTACAAATATATTATAAAATAATTTCTTATTAATATAGAAAAAATCAATCGCAGTTTATTAATATTTATTATTTTCATTAATTTTATCTTAATTAAAAATATAATTGACTTTTTTATATAGAAAATAGATACAATGAAAAAGATCAATGAAATTTTATTATTTGAGAATAAAAAAATTTCTTACATATTTTCGTGTATTAAATTCAAATCTATAGAAAACTGCCTATCAGTGTTAAGTTTAAAAGACAAAAAAAACAAATGAATAATAAATATTAATTTTTATCATATTTATGAAAATATTCTAAAAAGTTTTGTTCTATATTGATTATTTTATATGAATATATATATATATAAAATTGGGATATATTATATTATATTAATTTTGAAAAAAGTTATAAAATAAATAAAGTATATGTATATGTATTCTATCTTTGTATTTGAAACAAAATAATTTATTAAAGTATTAGAACATTTTTTTCAAATTGTGATTGACACACAAATGCTATCATGAATTTGAAATATTATTAATAATATAATAAATGAAAATCATGCAGCAGTTATTGATATATTTATAATTAAAAGCCATATTTTTATTTTATTACAATGAAATTCTAAATAATACTGATTAAGGAAGAAAGATAAAGGACACTTCAAATTATATAAAATATTAATATATTCATGAAAAGATCATTTCTTTTTATACTTTTAAAGGATTAATTCTAGAGATTAAAATAAACTCAAAAATTTATACAAAAATGTTAATCAATTAAATTAAAAATTATTTATTAAGTTATAAACAATTAAGCATTAGATGAAAAATATATATATATATATATATATATAATCTAAAACTAGTATTTAAAATTGTAATATTTTTCAGAAAAAATTCTTTTGTAAGAAGAAGAGCGAGAAAAAGTAGTATAGGTGTAGTTGATAGTACAATACATCATTCATAACGAAATGCAAAGAAGCAAATAACGGATATTCTATTCTTTCGAACTATGCTAATTTTTTCTCATCAAAAGAATCTTTCTGATAATCTTGCTAATATCATAAACTACAATTATGAACGAATTTAAAAATTTGATATTAAAATTATAATTATATTAAAATTATATTAAATTATGTTAAAATTATATTTTATCAGATTTAATAAATTAAGAAATAATAAAATAAAAATTAAAATAAAGTATAAATGATTTAGAATTTTTCATTTAATGATAAATTACCTAAAATTATTTAACTTAGAACATAAGTATCTCATATAGAGAATATTAAAATCATCGTGCCTTCTTTATATAATAATAAATCACGTGCCTTCTTTCAAATTATAAAATCAAAATTATAGAAATTCAAAAAACCAATTATAAGAATAGAAAATCTTAAAAAATTATTTATTTTAAAGTGTAGATTTAATTTAAACGATCGATTAGGAATAATATAAGTAAAACTAGAATTTAATTGAAATCTACAATCCTCCCTATTAAAATATTTTAATTAAATCTAAGTCAATTGGTGAACATTCCGTTTAATTTATAAAATAGCGTCTATTTAATATAAAAAAGTAGGGTTGATGTATAAAGTAGGGTCTATTTATTATAAAAAAGTTAAACGATGACAGAATAATATTTTAATAGAAATTTAACGGAAGCTGGATAAAAAAGCAAATTCGAAGATTTAATTAATTAGATTTAATAGATGAAGATTTAACAATTCAAACGGTGCAATGAACAAAATCCAACGAATTATTTATCATAATCAAGAATTATAATTAAATAAAGTGTATGGAGAGTATATAAAATAAAATTATAGTAGATGTTTTAATTGTAACACATTCGTTTCAAAAGACATCTTTCTAATTTTTCATTTATTTCTTAGGTCTCTATACATAAAATGTATATAATGTATATAAATGTATATAATTATATATAAATGTATATAAATGTATATAATAAAATAAATATATACATAATTGTATATCTTTTTTATTTATTTTGTATCTTGTAAACATTTGTTATAATTTAATTTTTTTACATAATGTTTATTATATTATTGCATTAATGTATAATCTTGCTACAACAAAATATCAATATACTTTGTTTTTTATTCTTTTGTAAAACATTATCAACTTTTTTTCATTTATTTTTATATAAAAAATTTTTATTTCATTAAATGATATGCTTCTAACTTAAAAAAACTATTATTATTTACATCGTTTTTTATCTACATTTTGCTTCTCTCCTTTCGCTTTTAAGACACGAATATTTAGTTATTAAGAACTGACTTTTTGAAGAAAGATCCAGATTCTCTACATGAAACTGTATGTTATTTATGACTAAAGACTAAAGCTAGTTCATAAACAACAATTAGTTGCTCGTAAGCAGTTTACATACATCATCCATCAATATTTAAAGAGTGATCATCGGATCATATACATCATGAACGATGTTAAAATTATTGTATATCATAAAGTTAAAGTTAAAGTTATTGTATATCATATATCTAATTTAATATAGATTAAAATTAATTAGTATATTTGATTACTAATTATATTTGTATTTCATCTTTCATTATCTCCAATTAATGCATATAGTGACATTATTTAATTGTTAGATAGATAGATAGATAGATAGTGAATATGAAAAATTTCTCAGATAATATTTATCAATATTTTATTTTATTTTTTAATTCTCTATCAAATTTATCAATTATATATATATAATGTTAATATATTTATAAAATATTTTTAAAGAATCAATTATAAAAATTAAAATAAAAAAATAAAGTTAATATATAAAAAAATTCAAATTTATTATTCAAATTTATTTATCATAGTTATAAACAATTTTTAATTAAATACAATTTCGCATTAAATGGAACAAGACATAGAATAAAATACAACAAGAAATAGAATAAAATAACAATATAATTAAAGTAAAGCTATTACTATTTTTGTCTCACTTTATCACACGAATTTAAAATATAACTTAATAAATAAACTTTAATTGATATTTTTGTATACCAAATTTTGATTTTTAAAATCGATTTTCAAACATATTTTACAAATATATTAACACCCTATATGATTATATACATCTCTAAAATTTGTAGAAAGTATAATAATTAAAAATATATCTTTCATATTTTAAATTATATTTTTTTCAATTTTACATTTTAAATTATTCTATAATTATTTAACTATCGAATCCTGTTTATATTGACTTACATTGACTTACATCATAAACAATCCACATATTGTATATCAATAATGTAGCAGATTATACATTCTTTCATTTACAAACAATTATTTTTGCAATTAATCGTTCTTTTCAACAAGATACAATAATGTTTAAATAACAGAAATATCAATTATCATTTGTTTTACAACTTTTTCATCTTTGAATTCAAAGTCACTTCAAAGATATATACTGAATTTGTTTTTTTCAATATTTTCAAAATATCAGAACAAAAATATGGCATTCTATTTAAAAAATTGAAAGTAAAAATTTTTTTAATGTCACCTTAAAAATGATAATGTCACATAAAAAATGATAATATAAATCTCTATTTTTTTTTTTGTTTAATTTTTATTCCATTTTTGTTTCATTTATCATTCAATACATCGAACATGAGACGTCTTATATATATGTATATCATATTTCTGATTATAAATAATTTATGACTATTCTATATATTATTTATTTCTATAAATAATTTCGTACATTTATATCTAGATATATCTGATATAAGCAATATAGATTGTTTTAAGATCTGTATTTTATTTCTCATTATCGGCGGATTATCTGCGGATTATTTGCAGGTTAATAAACTAGCTTTTAAATCACAATATTTTGAACAAATGAATCTCAATTTGTGCAGCTTTATATTATGAGAATTCACATAGCATTCAACATCTTATTCTTTCACTTCTCTCCATACGAACACATGTGTGGATCAACAACAACAGTTCGTATTATTTGAAAAATCAAATGCAATTTCGATATCGCAGATTCTTCTCTAAAATAAAAATATGATTTAACTATGTTTAATATAATGATTTATCATATAATCATATAATTTCAACTCATTTCTAATGATTTTCTAATTTTATATACTACTTGATTTAAAATATTTAAATCATTACTTTAAATATTACTTACTATAAATTTAAATATTACTTACTTGTAAAATAAGAAATATTAATGATCTGCTAATTCCGTTAAAGTTCATAAACAAAAAATATAATTTTATTGTTATTGTAATTTTATTGTATAATTTTATTGATACGAATATTAAATCTTTCAAATATTAAAGTTATATTTATATTAAGATAGAAGAAACTCATTGCATATTAGATGATTTATATTTATATTTATCTTGCAAACTAAATTTATAAATGTTAAAAACTAAATAAAATATAAAGATCAAAAAATTAAGTTTCATTTATGTTTTTTAATAGTTTTTTATAGAAAATTTTATTATATAGATTTACATTAATTTAGACTACAAATTAAAACAGATTTGAATAATAAAAATTTAATAATTTAAAAAAATTTATATATTTAAAAAATAATAATAATTCAAAAAATTTATATATTTAAAATTTATAAGATATCTCGGAAGAATTAATTTAAAATATCATAATATAAATAATATCATAATATAAATAATTAATTAGAAATTCGAATTTCTTAGAGATATATTTCTAAAAATAATAATCAAAGATCAAATTAAATTTATTATTAATACTTCAATAATTTGGCTTTTGCAAATGATTATTTAATAAAAAAAGGGATTTTTATTAAAAATTTAATGTCATCAATATAAAATTACAATATTTATTTGAACGAATCAGTATATTTATACAAAAAATTTGTATAAATGCATATAAATCAAATAGTTAATAATTTCAGAATTATCCATTATTTTTAAAATAATTATCTTCAATTTTTTATTGACAATATAAACGAAAACATCTATGATAAACATTTTCTATAAATAACATGTTTTGATAAAAAATTGCTATGCACAAAGAGACAACTACATCATTATATAGATAGAAAGGGGAAATGGGTGAAGGGTTTCAAACAATGCGGTGTAAAGATTGAGTAACGCATTAACGACAATCAGATGTGTAGAATTATTATTGTATAACCTAGGATTGGATATCGAATACTGATTTAGTATGTACGTCACTATACAATATCATAGATTCTGCCCACTTGATTAGATTCGATCAGTCCCTCTTGCGACAGGTACTATTTTAAATTAGAATAGCTAGATGGGCAAGTTATTGAACAAAGAGAAACTTAAGTAAATATATCGTGTTGATGTCATAATTATATATAGAATATATATATTATATAGAATTCCAGATTATTTTATATAAAAATTTTTATATATTAATGAAAAAATTAAATTTACACTTATAAAAAATTTTATTAAAAACTTTATTAAAATTTTGTTAAAATTATGATTGCATCAATTTGTTTGTTTGTTTGTTTTTTTATAACATGATTAAAGTAAAAAATGAATTGATTTTCTTTTATTAATTTTTAATTCTTCTATCTTTTATTTTTTCTTTTTTCCATTCTTTTTTAAATTTAAAAAAATTAGAATATTTTATATAAACGAATAGAATGAATAAAATAATGAATAAAATATTTTACAATATAAAACAAATTTTTTTATTTTGATAAAGTTAATAAAAATGTATATATTTCTTAAAAAATTTTTCTGATTATTTTACTATTCATTAACTATTTATTCATTAATTACAGTTATTTAAACTCTTTTTTAGTAATTAGCATTATTTAACATTATTTTAAATTGTAGCAAACAATAAATTTCTAACGCTAAAATTCCATTAAATATCTCTTTTCAAATTGAAATTAAAATATAAATAGATAATTAAAAAAACTAGCCATTTCAATGATTTTTTTTATTTAATAATTAATATTTAATAATTAAATATTTAATAATTAAATAATTATAATAATTAATAATTAAATATTATTTAATAATTAAATATTTATTATTAAATAATTCAATTTAATATCATTTAATATCAATAAATTATCTATTTAAATACCAATCACGATATTTGAAAAATTTTTTATAAATGCAGCAAAAATGAAATAAAAATTACGTACTGAAATTACAAAGATTATCAAGCGTTACCTTTACCAATCGTCGTTCGCTTTCTGTGTTACGCAATAGTTACAAGTCCACGACTATGCCGCAATGGTGCAACCAGTTATTAATACTGCTGCATCGAGCAGCCCGAGACTCGTTGTACTTTAAGGGGATTAATATAACTATATATCGTTTATCAACGACAACCACAAATACGCCGAATGAAATAACCAACCAAAGTAATAACCAATGTAAAAAAAAGACTGACACCCGGAGGACTTGATCAATAACGCCTACATACACGTGCGTGAACATTTCTAACAGTTAACGTAATTCCTTTAAATGAAATCTGATCGTTCGTGATGGAATGTGTATCCATGGTAATTAAATATTCTGTACTTCAGATTCTGATATCGATGCGACAAATATTCTTCTGATTGACTGTTAAATTTTATTGCTGCTAATATTTGCTGGATAGATAATAATAAATAATATTTGCTGTGTTCTGTTTTTCGATTCATTTTATGATAATTATTATAATTTACGAAATTACTTAAATTTTTAAAATTGTCGAATTGTGAAATATGCGTATAAGAGCTATGTAAATCGAAGATAATACGCAAAGATAAATTATTCGTATAGAATCAACTAAAATAAATTATTCAATTTTTAGAAAATTAGATATTAATTAGGATAATCCTCGGAAATATGACTCGTTTTTTTTGAACCACATTACTATGACTATAATAAAATAGATAAATTCATATAAAAAGCAATCTATATATATATATATATATATATATATATATATTTTTAACAAAAATATCCTAAATTTATTATAACAGTAATTTATATTTTATTTCTTTATTATTAATTATTATTTTATTTAATTATATTTTATAATTTAGACTTTTTTTTCATTTCATTAATATCATATTTTCTTATTTTATTTATAAGTTTCAATGGTTATATAATATTTTATTTTACAAGTTTATGGTTATACAATTTTATTCAATCATTTGTTTTCTTTATTATATTTTATTTTCTATGTCCGATACACTTGTTTTTATTTCAATATTGTTTTTACTTTTTTCATTGATTTCTTACATGTTTTAAATTTTAACGAGTTAAAAATTATTATAAATGTTTTAAATTGATAATATATAAAATATAAAATACATATTATATATAACTTAATAAAATACATACATAATTTTATATTTCATAAAGATAAAATTGTAAATAAGAAATTTTTATACTCAAATTAAAAGGATTAAATATTTATGTTTTATGTGCAACTTAATTAAATAAACTTTTATTTATGAATGCATCATATAGAACTGAAGTAAATTAATAATTGTAATTAAAAAAATATTTTAAAAATTATTTAGATAGTTCATTTTATATATAAGATATATAAAATATATAAAATTATATATAAAACCCATTTTTTGAATTTACACTATATATTCTGATATTAACAATTTAAAATTTTTGTATGTAAATAATTTGCAACTAAAATAATATAATGAAATTTTAAAAAAATTTTCTTTTAAATTTTAAAAATTAAGTTATAAACTTTATAAAATTAGTAAAAAAAAAAAGTTCTAAAAATTAAATCTACTAAAATTTAACTTATCAAAAATAAGTAAAACAAATGAAATTGAGTAAGTTTCTCCGAATTGTAAACTCTAATTATTGAAATTAATTTAAGTATAATAGAAACACGATATCGATTTGAACCCAAACTTAAATAAAAAAAACTTATAACATAATAACATTCCCTAATATATTTTTTTCAAAAGTATAATAAAAAATTTTTTTTCTTTCTTAAATATATCAAAATTATCTATTATAACAAAAAACAAGTATAATATTAATTATCATCATAAAAATATATTACATATTAAATTTTTTACTAATAACTTAAAAAAGTTCAATTCAAAAAAATATTATACATATAAATATGTCTAATCTAAACAAGAATCAATATTCACAATCAACAGTTCACAATCAAACTATGTCTATCAATATTTAGCAACATAATTATAAACAAATTCCCAAGTAATTTTTTCTGCGAATGATAAATGACTAGAGAAACGGTTCAAACATTATTTAAACTATTTTCCATTCAAAGTAACGATATACAATAAGAAACGATAAGTAAACAGCACACAACCATCTCGACTCACTGCATAATAATGGCAACAAGGTTATTCAATGGCGTCATCCCATGTTACATTTCCGGTACGTCGATACATAAACAAGCTGCTCAATATTAAGCTGCTGTATTGCCAGGAAAAAATTATATAAGATAATAATAGCGCTGTCGATAGAGGAATTGATCATTGTGTCGCGATTGACTTTTTCGATGATAACAAAAAAAATTACTTCAATCATAATAGCAAAAAATCACATAAAAGCTCTTTGATATAGTACTATTTCGATTTTACCTTCAACAAATGTACAAGATATGTACATTTAATTGCAAAATAAAGTAGCTCAATATGAGGAAGTTATTTCAGTGAGAGAAATGAATGAAAAAAATAATTTTCTATATAGAATATTTATTATATACAAGATATAAAAAAAATCTCTTTGATTTTGTAATAATCATATTTGAGATATATTAAAATTTAATTATTTTGATTATTGTGATTAATTATATGATAAATGATATTTATGAAACTAAGAATTACAAATTATGCGAATATAAACGAAATATTTTTTAATATTTTTTAAAAATCGTAGCATTAATTCTAAAATAAAATACATTGTTTAAATAATTTTTATTATAAATATTAATTTTATTGAAAATATTTATAAAATATTATGATAATATTATTATGACAAAAAATTTATTATTTTGCATACTTTTTAATATTTTTTTTAAACATTTTCTATTTTTATCTTAAAAACTTATCTAGAAATTCAAAAATCGTGATTGCTTCAATTTAAATCAAACTGTACCAGAATTATTAACTTATTTTAAATTTCAAAATTCGAATAACGAAATTTGAATTCTTACTATCCTATTAATTCTTATTATTCGAATAATAAAAATAAAATATATATTGCGATTTAATACTAGTATAAAACGAACAAAGAATGATGAAACGAACAAAAAACAAATTAAAATGTAGATATTCAGAAAAAAGGAGGAAGATATGAGAAAGACTCGAAGCTTTTCGCCTTTTTTTTGTTTCGAAAAAGGATAGCTGACGCATATAGGAGATTGTCGAAGAATACAAATTACCTCATTTCCATCTTGTCCTTGACGAAACAGTGGCGTTAATCAAAACCTTTATGCGGCTACCTCTTGATTCTGAACGAACATATTCGGCAATTTAAACGTTAAATAAGTATATGGTGAATAATCTAAATATCTCCATTTATCTTAAAATTGTAATACGAATGGATGTACACGAGAATAAATGATCGAAATATACGTTAAAAAAGAGCTTAGATAAATATATCAGATATATAAAAAAAAAATGAAAATGCTTCTAAAGTTTTAATATATTGTCAACAAATGTGCTAATGAATGAAGAATTTAAAACTTTTGAATTTATATTTTTCATTCCGTTATGATTAAAAATCTTTAAAATAATTATATATTAAAATAATTATATATATTAAACGAATGCTTAAAATAGATTAAGCTTAGATGAAAGATTATATTAATATAAATTTATAAATAAATTAATAATAAAATAAAAATATTGGCATTATCAGATTAATATTATAAATAAAAATATTGAAATGTACTATAGCTTAAATATAAATAATGGAATAAAAAATAATAAATTTATTTAATGAAGATTAATAATAATGGAAATTGCATATTGTATAATTTATACAATATTATTAATTATTATTAATTGTATAATTATTACAATGTTATAAAACAATTGAATTTTTTATTTCGAATTTTTATAAAAAAAATATTGCACATAAAAATATGTAAAAAAAATTTAAATGAATTTATAAAACCATATTTTAAAAGTCAGTATAAATGTACATATACATTATATATTTATAAATATGACTCAAGAATAAGAATAATATATTTTATGAATGAATTTATAAAATCATATTTTAAAAGTCAATGTAAATGTACATATAAATTATATATTTATAAATATTACTTAAGGCCATGAATAATGTTAAATATTTATGCAATGATATTATTAAGAAACGAAAAAGTGAATATATTAATCAATTTATAAAAAATACTGTTAATAATTTCATGTATATAAAATATTGTGAAAATTTAAATAATAAAGAAAATTTTAAATATATTTTCAATACTTATATATATATATATTATATGTATGTAAATATTATAAAATATAAATATGTATATAGTAAAAAAATAGTTAATGTGTAAAAGGTATTTCTATTTTCAAATATAATTTGTAAAGAATTTTTAAATTAGTGATTATATATACGACAAAAATGAAAGAAAAAACGAAAATTAAAATGCAAAATCGAAAATTTTAAATTATATTTTAAACTATATTTTCATTTTAATAAGTTTGTCATTATAATAAATGACAAACAAAAATTTAAATTATATAATTAAATAATTGATTTTAATATTTTATATTAAAATTATCTGTAATATTGGATTTAATATCTGATATTAATAAAATTGCAAAATAAAATTTATCAAAAGAAATTAAAACATTAATTAAATGTTATATCATGTAATTGCAAAAATACAATATATATATATATGTTTTATATTCATCTATGTAATGTAAAAAAGAAAATATTATTTTTAATGATTACTTTCATTTAATAATTATTTCTTAAACCGTTCATAAATAAATATGATTTATCGATACACTGAATATTATATTTTATTCGCAGATTTAATATCATAATAGAGATTCAATTGAATATATTTTATTTACTTATTTATAGAAAATATTTTATAATTGCAATTGAAAAATATTAAATTGAAAAAAAAATTAATTGAAAAAATACTTTTATTTAAAAAATAATAAATTTATTTGGAAAATAATTATGTACAAAAATAACTTGTGGAATATTTCAATATTTTAAATATATTATTTTACAAATCAATTGTTTAGTTGTTAGCAATTACTAAAAATATTGATAAATATTTATTTCTATATGATAAATACTGATATATGTATATAATATGTTTATTTTAAATGTATACATATGATTATGTGATTAATTTTATAAGTATCAGAAATACTTCCTACAAAAATGTTTTCAATAAAAGTTATATATATAAAGTTGTATAAACTTTTATAGTATTGAAAGACAAATATTTGTGATAATAAATATTTGATTTTGAAATAATTGAATTATTAATTATTCAGATTTAAATTTTTAAATGAAACTCTATATTTTTTATTATATTCTTATGACTTATGTTAAGATATTTTCAATATACTAATTATGTATTTTTCTTAAGTCATTGTTGAGTTATTAACTTTTTTATATATTGCTTTTATATATTGATTTTAGTTTTTTTGAATTGGACAGTATTATAGTTTTTTGAAATCGTTAGATATTTATCATTTTCAATATTATCATTTTCAATCATTTTCATAATTATCATTTTTAATAATGGAGGACATGTTAGAATTTAAAAATCTTTTTTTTCTTTTTCCTTTTCTCTCTCTCTCTCTTTCTCTCTCTCACACACACACACACACACACAGAAAAATTTTTTTAAAACTGTCATGATGTAGAAACTAAATAACATCTTTGTATATATCAAGTAATACGATTTTGTGTAAAATTTAAAAGTTAATAATTGAAGAATGGCTTAAGAAAAATATATATCTAAAAAATAAAATATGTCTAAGATTTGAAAACATCTCAATATAGATTATAAGGATATATAATAAAAAATGTAAGATTTTATTTAAAAATTTATCTAGATTTATTAAAATGTAATCTTCACAAGACAATTTAAAGTTATTTCAAAATCAAATATTTATGATCACAATATATATCCTTTAATGGTATACAACTTCTCTAAAGTATATAAAAATAATTATTTGATATTTATAAAATAATAATAATAAAATATATATAATTAAAATGAACATATGTATACATTTATAAAATAAAAATAAAAATTACTTAAATTATTAAAAACCTTTAAATTTTTCATTTAATTCTATTGTTACAAAAATTAATTATTGTTACAAACATATCTTTCAACATCCAACCGTTCTCCAACTCCATATTTATTCCTTTATAATTCGCAAAAACAATTACCTCCATATACGCATACAGTGAATACGACAGAAGAATGATATCCTGTGGAAATTCTGTTTCTGTTTATGCAACACATTACCTTGGATTGTCATAAATACCATAGTCTCCAAAAGTCCTGTTATATTGCACAGAATCGCGTCCACCGAAGGAAATCACAACCAAAACGGGAGGTGAGATCAAAAAGAAGTTCTCACGTTAAGTGCACGTGTTGTGTCTATAAACATCTCATGTGCACGTACACACTATGATACGTGCACTGTGTCATTCCATATATGGTTCACATCTCCATATATACGGAAGTGTGTCTTTTATACGAATCAATGTGTGCGTACGATTAAATTTCCGTGGCGGCGATACGCGTTTCTCACTATATAATGCGATGCATGCGTTTTTTCACAGATCTTCTCTATCTTCCTTTTCTCTCCTCTCTTTTCTGTTATATAACTATCATGATTGTGACTCTTCCCTATGTTTGACGTAACACTCTCGTCCACAGTGCGATGAATGCGATAAATGCACGTTAAGAAAATAAAACGCATATCCTATGTGAATCCCCACAAGAATGCATGATATACACGCCCAACGAAGGACTGTTGTCAAGTCACAGTTCCATGAAATCGACGAACATGATCTCAGTAATTTGCGACATCATTCCCACTGTATCAAGCATTTTGGAATATGTCAAAAATTCTTCGGATTCTTCAGTTCGCGCAGACGTAATTACGTTTGTTCTGTTTGTGTTTGCTCTCACGCTTAGATGGCGTAAATAATTAAAATAGGAATTTTCATTATCTTCTTTATCGATTATATTTTTCACGATTTTTCATAATTCCAAATTGTTTCCAATAAAAGAAAAAATATTATAATTCCAATAAAAGGAAATTCGAAAGACGAAAACAATAGTAAAATATAACACAAAATAAATATAACACAAAATAAATATAACACAATCGTAATTGCTCTCAAAGCGAAAAGAAACTTTTATTATGTATCACATTGTATCTATAAAATACGATCAAATATAAATATATATTTATAATAAATATAAATATGATTCATTTAAAATATAATCATCTAATATGTTTTATCAAAACAATTAATATCGAAAATATACTGGTTATATGTTTAAACGAAATATTCTCTTTTTCTATCTACATTTAGTTATCGCTTATTAAACTTTAATGAGAGAAAAAAGAAATATAGTAGAGGAAAAGAGGAAGAAGAAAACGAACGATCATCGGGAATAATCTGTAAGCTTTGTCAGGACTAAAAGATCGATAATGTTCGCTTTCTTATTGCTGAAATCTATCCATCGATGATGACGCAAGTTAGAGTTTGTATATCCAATAAAAAATCGTTTTATCGAAAGAATTGATGGAAATTTTTCAGCCTCAAAATAGATCTTATTCTTTCTCTATTTTTTTGACAAGCAATAAAAGCAGTTAACTATTAATGCGAATTGAATCACATTAAAAAGCATATAAGTATACTAAATATATTATGTATAGAAATGCGAATTCTCGATCTTTATTTCAAAATGAAAATTAATTATCTCAAAATGAAAAAATAGAATATTAATTATCAGAATCCTTATTAATAGAATGAGTAATTTTAATGAATAAATCTATCATCGAAATATTGATTAAGAAAACAAATTTTAATTATCAAAACTTCAATTAATAGAATATTTATATTATATTCGATTATCCAAATATTATAAGAAGTAAAGATTTTCTACGAATTATGTTTTCATTTCGCCTATGCTTTTTCCATCTCTTTTTCTAATTACTATTTATTATTTTTGGATTATTATTAAAAATTATAGATTATATTTTTGATTAATGAATGATATTCTCAATATTGATTACATATCAAAATAGAAAAATGAAAACATGTTATTTTTTCAAATAAAATATACAATTTTTAAATCGATTAAAACACGAAATTATAATTAAATTAATGAATGATGAATATATAATTAATAGATCAACTAAAATAAAATAAAAGAAAATATAAAACTGTTGAAAAAAATCAAATAAAAAAATTCGAAAAAGTATGAAATTTACTAAAATATATTTAGATGCAATGTTTAAATGATATTAGATTGTATAAGATTGTGTAAGATTGAGAAACTAAATGAATAATAAAGAAAATTGTTAAACCTTAATTCAGAAGTTTTTATATTTGTTTAATATTAAATGATATTCTATTAATAAGAAAATAGAATTATTTGATTATCCGAAAAACTGTGTCATATTTTCATTCGATAATCGATTACAATAATTTTTAAATAAACGATTCGAAAATATTTGTAATTATTGGAATTATATGAAAACAAAGATTTAAATCTATAATATAATTATTTTTTAGAATCAAATTTCAAAAAAATATTATGAATATATTAACACTTTTATATATATCAATATTTATACTTATAAAAATGTTATAAAAATGTTTTTATAAAAATTAAAGTTTTTATAAAAATAGAGTAACTAAATGTATTATCCTATATAAATTTTAATTATGCGAGATCTGATTAACAAGTTTTAAATTACAGGAAAGTAACAAGAGAAATCTGGTCAAATAAATGAATTATCTTAAATTACGGGTACGGGTTGAAGATACTTCTTATTCTTATAGCTGGTTTACACCAAATTTATGATTATGCACGATTATGCGTACTTTTCCGAATGAAAAAAGCACGTAGATAAGAAACTGTCTGCACGACTTAAGTACAGTTATGTCATCATCTTCTATCATCGCAGGAAGTTACCATGGAGCAGAATATAAAACAATAATTAAAGAAGATTACAAGTACTTGATCATAGAAACGGACAGTTTTGTCATGAAAGAAAAGAATATAAAAATAAAATGAAAAAAGCTAAAATGAACTAAAAAGATTATTATTTAAAAATATATTATTATATATATTCAATCTATATTTTATGATTCATAGTAAACTATATTCAAATGACTATTTACATTTGTACATATATTATTATTATTAATATTATTTTTATTATTATTTTACAAATTATAATTCAAATACAATAAACTACTTATCAATATATTAACTACATTAATATAATATTTATACAAATAGAAATAAGCTTAATTTTAAAAAAAAAATTATTTTAGTGTTTTCATATTATTTTATATTATAAATATATATTCTTATATAATGTTTAAATTCAAAATTGAAAATTTCATACTTAAATATTATTAAAATTCATATTTAAATATTATTTCATACTTAATAATATTAAAATATTATTATTTTTATTGCTTTTTTACTTTAATTATCATAATTTACGAAATATTAACATTACATTGTTTATGAATGTTAACAAATAGAAGAAAGCAAAAGATAAATGCTATCTTCTATAATTAATAATTAATAAAGTCAGCTTTTTAGATAATTATAAATACTAAATATAATATAATATAATATAACATAATATAATATAATAATATAATAATAATATAATATAATAATATAATATAATATATAAATACTTTTTTATAAAGTTGATTTGTGAATACGTGTTCTGATATCTCAGGAAATAAACAATTTTTGCTATAATATTAGAAATCGGAGAAACGAAATCGAAAATCATAGCAATACAAATTATATATACAAATATATACAAATTATATAAGTTCTTGAATGCATGTAGTATAATATTTGGCTTTTTTCCGTATATAATATATAAAGTGCAATCTTACGATGAAAAAGTTGTTACCATTTTCGCGTTCTCTTGACATCATACTTAACATTAGTCTCAATTTGCATAATTCTATCTTTACAAAATGTTCTACCTTTACAACTTATTTGATTAGAAATGATGTTAGTGAATGAATGAATTAAGGAAAATTATAGTTACATAGAGAGCACGAATATTGATAATATAAGGAAAAAGTTTTGAAAATGTGATTTTCGATTTTCGGAAAATGATTAAAAGTAAATATATATACATATCTTTAATTAAAATATTATGAATAAAAACAATCTTGTATAAGTTATAAAAAATAATGAAATATAATATAAATATAATATAAGTTATAATAAATAATGAAATTAATAATGAAATTAATAATGAAATTGAAAATAATGAAAATGTATAGATTATAATAATGAAATTAATTTAATTAATTGATACACTAATATATATGTTTTTTTTTAATTTTTTACATTAAATTGTCTAATAATTTTCTAGTATTTTTTTTAAATATAGATATTTTTAAAAATTATAATTTGGCAAAAAATAAAGTTAATCTTTAATTTTTTATCTTTATCTTTTATCTTTTCTCATACATCAAAGTCATATAATATAATATAATATAATAATAAAATAATAATATAATAAAATCTCGATTAACCGATTTAAATGAGAGACAAATAATCAGGTAATTATTAAGATCTATTGAATAACTGAATCTGGGAAGAAATAATTAAAA
This sequence comes from Apis laboriosa, assembly GCF_014066325.1. Lineage (NCBI taxonomy): Eukaryota > Metazoa > Arthropoda > Insecta > Hymenoptera > Apidae > Apis > Apis laboriosa. The sequence goes on along the minus strand of NW_025222966.1, from coordinate 2,745,348 downwards.
ATATATTTTTTCATTATAAATACAAATTATTTTTCTTTATTTTTTTATTTTTCTTTTATAATTCATTTTTATATTTTGAATATTGATTTATAATTATTTATAATGACTAATAATGACTAATACTGATTAATGATTTATAATGACTATTTAATAATTATCAACTTTAAAATTCTTACTCATTATCATTTTGATTACCAGTTATTTATTATTTATTATTCGCTGTACAAAATATTATCTCATGAATCTTATAATTATGATAAGATATTAAATAACATGTGTTTTTTATTCTCGATATGTCTATACTGTTATAAATAAGATTTCATGCATTAAACGTAAATAATAAATAAATTAATGCCAATGCAAAACTTGTATAAAGTAACCGATATCAATTAGAGAAAATTATATATAGATGCAAATGAAAAATTACATAGTGAAAATAATACATGAAAAAATAAAGACACATCAATAAAATACGTCAGAAGACAAAAAAAAAATATAATATGTATGCATATGTAAATATATGCATATGTTTCCAATCAAAGTATTTCTTCAATTTGACTTTAGTGATCTAATGAGAACTAATATTTCTTATACGATATGATCGTTATTCTAAAAATTATTAATCCTGTTATTGAAGTATAAAATATAAAATTTAATAAAATTTAAAAATAATTCTAAGAAAAACTACAAATTAATCAATTATTTATTATTTAATAATTAATTTAAATTGCACGAATAGTAAAAGTTTTGAAAATCATTATTGAGTTATTTTTTGTTAATACATATTGAGAATGAAAATTATTATCAAAAGTCATTTTTAATGCAATATCCTCAATGAAAAATAACTTTTAATAATAATTCTCCAGAATTTTATTTTCAAATATATTCATATTTTTAATAAAGAGAATATTGAATAATCGAAAGTTTTAATAATCGAAATTCAATATGATTGACATTTTGGACAATCGTGAACCAAGATCTCGTCATCATAATAAATCTTTAATTTCATTTTATAAAATTTATAGTTAGCAATAAATATTTCTCTTTTTGTCATCTTATTTCAATAAAATTTACATTAATTTTATTTCTAGAGAAATAACGGAGTTTTTTAATTATTTAATAAATATTTTTCCATATTATATAAAAATATGACTTAACTTCTAAATAATATGAGTTTTTCATTATACTATATCAAGTCAATGTTCTTTTCCGTTTATCCGAGCATAATCTCTCCATTTCAAAAGTCGATGCATGAAAGCTCATATCCGATCACGACAAACTGCCTTTCATGTAAAACGTGTGATTAATCAATAACAATTTGTTACCAATTTAATCTTTACTTTCCAAGTGAATTCTTCCCAAGATGTGCATTCGCGCTTTGGCCAATATCAACATGGAATAAATGAAGAAGAATTAATCAGAAAGGAATATAGGATAAAAAAAAAAATGAATCATGAAGAGGAAGAGAAATCAATCTAGAAAAACTCGAATCTTGAGGAAGTAGTTATAGATATGTCGCTTTAAGAGAATGAATTGATGATAGTGTTTATGATATTGCAGGATAAAGGCTTTTACACAACATAAGAACATAGTATACAGTTAATTATTCGATTCGATCGTTACTAGGACAGAGAAAGTACAATGCATAATATATCATTATTAATATGAATCACATAGAAAATAAAAAAGCAGATTAATTATTATATTATTATATTAAGAATTAATATATTTAAAAGAATTTGTCACATAAAAAATAGATAATTGATAGCAAAATCAATCATCAGATCTTATTATTATTAAATTAAGACTTGAGGCAAATTCGCATTTCGAACTTTGATGGATAAGTAATTCTAATTATTTGTCATTTTTTTTCAGTTTTTTCTTTAGAATTTAGTGCATAGATTTCCATTCAAGATGTAAAACATTTTTTTTTAATAAAACTTCAATATTAAAAAATATGCATTTTAAATTGCATGTATATATTTCTTTTAATACACAATTTATATCATATAAAATAACAAATCAAATTGCTAGAATAACTTTTAATTTTTATGATTAACTAATTTAATTTTAAAATAAATATGATTCTTTTCATAAAAAAATAAGAATTTTAGAATTATTAATTAGAATTATTAATTTTTAATCTTCTTTTTTAATAATTGATGTGTATGAATAGAAAAAATTATATAATAATATTTCTAAAATAAAATCTAATGTTATTTTTAAAAATTAAATTAATTTACAAAAACATATATTATTTATAAAAATTCTAATCTTAAAATAATATTGATTATCTCTCATTAAATAATAGTTTGAATATAATACGAATAATATTAAAAAAAAACAAATGTAAACTGATCTTTTCTGTGAGTTTCTTTCGATTTGCGTGATTTTTTGATGTTTATAAGATATTTACAAAAGTAATTGTATTTTATAAATTGTTTTTTATTTCTGATTATATATAAAAGAATTAAATCATCCTCTATTTATTACTAAAGAAACTTAAAAAAAATTTACTATATAAATTAAATTATAAGATTTATAACATTCTAAAATTTTCGAACACTTATAAAATACTCTAACCGTCGGATACGACAAATAAATAGTTTTCTTGTAACAATATATCGCGTTTTAATTGTTGGACATGATCATCTATGACATTGTGAGAGATCCTTGCGTATATAAATACGCGTACTGCATTTGTAATATAATTCACTTATCGTTAAGAAAATATAAAGGATCACAAGCAGTTTCTATACACACTAATATACATCTCAGTCAAAAGAGCATTTGACATATATATACATGCATCTAACAAGGTTCCATCCGTCACCAATATTACGGATCCAAACATTAAAATGATTCTTAAGATAAATCGTATTGCTGTCTGTAGTTTAATTATATTGAAACTTAAGTGAACACTTAAGTGAAATGAGATGTGTCCGTTTATTCAGTGTATCTTATTATATATTACATTTAAAATATATATGATGAATAATGAAAATATTCAAATACTGGTATAATTGTAACTTTTACATTCTATATATAAATAATACATTCTATATAGTTGAACAATCACTTTCATAGAATTAAATTATTATATAAAAAAAATAATACTTATTAAAGAAAAATAATAAATTCATTTAAAACAATATAAAAATAAATAAATGGCCATAAAATATAGAATCTATTATTAACATAAAATAATTTTTAATATTAATATTTTAAATTGTTTAAAAATATATAAAATAATATAAATATATATTATAAATATTATGTTATATAATAATATATAAATATATATATATTTATATTTATATTATTTATATATATATAATATGTATAATAATTTTATTAATAGCAATATTATAATCCTATTTCTAATAATTTATAGAAAATTGAAGAATTATTTTCTATTTATTTTTTCGCATTTCAATTTTTAACATCAAAATTTTTCCTGTCATTTTAAATATCTATGTAATTTTTGCCTCAAAAAGTAATTATCGGCATCATCGTCAAGTAATCATTTCACAATTAAAAATCATGCGCATGTAAAACATAACATAGAACATAAATGCAACGATTATTAACAATTACTGATAAATTTTTTTTTCTTTTTTTCTAGTAAATCATTTATCTATGTACAGTGCAAATGTATACAGTAAGCTACTGGTCTGCTCGGTAATTCAATTAACATCATAGCCATGATTGGCGACGACTGTATTAGCATCATCGACTGTCCATTGTACATAATTCTGTCCAAATCCTCGTTTCTTTAAGCCGATAAATCAGTATATGACTCACACCTCCTGTATAGCAGGCTACCAAGCAATCGCTTAATCTGCAAGAAGTTAAACTTTAAAGCACGATCCTTACCTGGAATTAAAGTTGGATATTACTAACGAAAAAATTAATTACTAAAAATTTCGAATAAAGTTATTTTAAGTAATAAATTTATTTAAGATATTCGAATATTTTATTTTATTTATTCATAACTGTTATAATCGATCGCTCTTCATATATAATCTTGATAATTAGATCTTATAGTAAAGTTATTCAATGCTTTAAATTATTCAAATAATTAATTATTCAAATAACTTATTGTTAACTTTAATGGTTAAAATTTTACTTATTTCTGTCTATTTTTTTATGCTGCAATTCTATTTTAGTAAGGAGTATAGAAGTTATAATAATTAATTATTATTATTATTATTATTTATTTATTATTATTATTATTATTATTATTTAAATTGTAAGAAATATTATAAGCAAGAACAATTATTTAAGTAATCTTTAATATAATATAAGAGAAAGATATTTATAATAATTGATAAAGATATGAAAGAATTAATAATTTTTAGATATTGAATTTAGATTATTATATGCAAAAAAGATTATTAGATTATTATATGCAAAAAATTGAAAAAGATTTCTAGATAAAGATAAGATTTTTTTAAATCTTTAGTCCTTTTTAAAATATTTGATTGTAAGATAAAATAGATATAATAGGTTTATATCCTGTATATTATGTATCTATATCGTATATATATATATGAATATAATAACTATATTCATTTCACATTGAATAATAATTATATTCATATTGTATATATTAAATACATACAATAACACAATATATGTGTATATATAATGATATGAATTGAATGTTATTAAAATAAATGGTTTTGTGCAAAAAATTGGTAAATAATTACTTTATATTATTATATATTTATATTTATATTATTATATATTTATATATTAATATTATAAGTCTAAAAAAACCTATTATATATAATTAGTTATATATATAATAGTATATACTATATATAAATATATAATTTATAATATATTTATAATACACATAATATTATTCAAAATCTTGAATAAAGTATCAATATCAAAGTATAATTTATTGCATATCTGTATTGATTGCTTTTGTTTCATTTTCTAATTAATATTATGAAGTATCATACTTATTAGAATATACATAATATGATTTCTGATGGATAATAACATGTTCATATAATCTTCTTTCACTTTTGCTAATTTTCTATTCAATTTGAATACATTTTATTTTTTTTTTTCTTTTAGTTAGTATATAATTATCAAAGAAAAAATTCTATTAATTATAAATATATTCAATTAATTACTTATACTTATAAATTATAAGTTAAATAAAAAAATTACTGATTAAAATTAAAACAATATTAATAATTATTAAATAATAATCAATTACAATATATTGAAAATGAATCTCTAACTGATTTTTGCAATTTAGACATATCTAAATATTCTTATTTTCATTTCTTTCATTTTTATAAAAAGAATACATTTTTATATATTTTTACTTATAATTTTCCATTACAAAATTTAATTATTTTTATTTTACAAAAGTTATCAATAAATTAAGGATATTTATTCAGCTAAAATAAAATTAAAAGTTCAATTAATATGTTCAATTATATAGAAAATAACGTATTATATTATGTAGAAAATTATAGAAGTAGTTCCAAAATATCAATAGTTTTAAAATGTAGATTTATTTATTTATACATAAATTTAATAATATATATTATAATGTCATATAAAAATTAGTTTTTTCATTATTTTTTAATAAATTATATTATTGTTTATCTAATAAAAATTATCTGAAAAAATAGTTCACATCACAAGAGAGTGGAAGAGTGGAAAATACGTAATGTAATAATGTATCATATTAGAAACTCTTCTGCTCCTTTGGTATGTACATTTCATTTATTCTATTATAAACATCGCGCATTGGTAAACAAATACTGAAGAATTCAGAAAAATACTAATCTCTTTATAAGATATAGAAGAATTCAAGCAAATTGCTTCAATGTTTCTTTTATCATTAACGCTAATCGATTTTATGAATTGGTAAAAAATTGAAAATAATTAATCAGTTGTTTAATAACAAATCTCATATCATAGATAATGCATGGAAATGGAGTTATTTTTAATAATCCAAACTATCGGAATTAGGTCCTGATAATTTAAAAATCGTCCAAAGATTGATAAGTTCGTAATTTTATTAAAACAAATTATTTTTCTATTTTTATCGTTAATCTTAATGGGGCTCTTCTTTTTTCAATTAAATATAATACATTGATATAGTTTACAAATCTTCTGATAATTTTAGTTTTCATGGATTTATAACATAGAATAATTATTTCTTTAATATTATTATTGTTTTATATTATGTAATAAATTTTTATTTTATAAATAAAAGTTTTTTGATTCAATTAAGATTTATTAATAGATTTAAAGATTTATTAATTATCAATATTTGAATAGAAAAATTAATTATTAATTTTAAATTAATAATTAATTATCTTTTTTTTATTATCTTTTTTCAAAATGGAATTTAAATTAACGTATGGCATACTTAACAAGTAAATTAGATTTTGCAGAATAATAAACATATATTTTCGCAGAATATGCGTATTATATAATTGCACATATCATATTGCTAATAAATATAATATATATATTGTTTGAATGAATCAATTTTATTTGTTAAGCGTATATATGAAACAAGAAATACCGAAAGAAAAATAATATTATCGATTTGCAGTTATCTTTTATAGTTTCATTAAAAAGTTTATAACAATATATTATACAATATATATTTGTATTCAATATTTATAGATAATTAAAATTTATAGATCTATGTAATTTTATATTATATTAATATTTTATTAAAAAACATTATTGAAATAAAAGTTTTTGTTTTAAAAGAGTTTAACAATTTGGCAAAATTTAATGAAAAAATAATTTATAGAATAAATAATTTAAACCATCAATAAATATTATTTAATTATTAATTTAAAATTAATAATTAATTTTTCTATTCGAATATTGATAATTAATAAATCTTTAAATCTATTAATAAATCTTAATTGAATCAAAAAACTTTTATTTATAAAATAAAAGTTTATTACATAATATAAAACAATAATAATATTATTAAAAAAATAATTATTCTATGTTATAAATCCATGAAAACACAAATTATCAGAAGATTTGTAAACTATATCAATGTATTATATTTAATTCATAAAATAATTCTAAGAATAGTTCTTCAATACAAGTTCTAAAGATACTAAAATTAAAAATTTTCATATACTAAAATTATATATATATATCTTTAACAATTTTGGAAATTAATACACTTTTTACTAATAAAATAATAGCACACCTGAAGGAATATTTTAAAATATATATAGAATAAGTTATTTTTCATATATCTTATATATTGTATGTATCTCTATTATTATGTATACCAATAATTTATAATGATATTGAAAGAATTCCTAAAAGAAAACGTTAGCTACATAAACATTAGCTATTATAACCCGGATAAAATGATAACACATTCACATATTTTTCAGTTATTAAATTGAACTAGTGAATGAAACGAAGAATTCTAAAGTTAATGTTTCATATCATTCAATATCATTTAGTATTGAAATAAATAAACAATAAATCATGAAAAATGGTTAAATCAAAATGAAATAAAAAATTTTTTTTTATTACTAAGACGCGAAAACTATTCTATTGCAAAAATTGCAAAATTAATGGAAACTGTAAAGCAATGATTAATTTGTTAAAAAATCAATATGGGAAAAAGAAAAAGGGGACGTCCATATATAATAATAATTCATGAAAAATGATTTTACGAACTGCCTCTAATTTTAAAGGTACAAGTTTGACAAATTGCTGCAAAAGTTTATATTACAATATTCAAAATAAAACAATTAATATTCAAAATATTAGACATATTTTATAATAAATATGTAATATATAAAACAATTCAACGGCGGAGATTAAAACAACGACAATTTCCCTTAACGATAAAACATAAAGAGCTATTTATAATTTGCTCGCGAACGTGTTCAATGAAAGAAAAAATGAAGAAATTTTATTTTTTTGAATGAAAAAAAATTTAATTTAGATAGATTCGATGGGTGGAAATTATTGTTTTTGATAAAAAAGAAGAATTAAATCATCGCCAAATAAGATGAGGAACTATAATAATCTGGGCAAATATTGGATATCACGGAAAGATTGAAATAAACTTTATTATTATATGGACAATATTATAGACTCATAATTTGATTGATAGTTAATTAAACAATTATGCCGCGGATTACAGGCCAGAATTATATTTTTTAACAAGATAATGCCATATGGCAAAACGAGTAAAAGAACATTTCTCAGATGAAAACATATCCCATCTTGAATGTTCGATGAATTTGAATATAATTGAAAATATTTGATTAGAACTTATAACAAGTATATATAACAAGTATATATAATTGGAAGACAATTTCAAACCGTCATTTGAAATGTTGCATTTTAAAAGAATTCTACAATTCCACAAAAGTTTATAAAAATATTATATAAATCACTGCTATGGAGAATGATAAATATTATTGAAAATACAGGCGGATTAACAAAATTAAAAGTAATATATTTTTATTTTTATATATCTTTATATTATAAAAAAAATAAGATGTGCTATTTCTTTGTACCATTTACTTTAATAATATATCCATATTTTTATTTAAAAAAATTATATAAATATAAGTTATATAAATTAAATAATTTAAAAATTATATAAATATAAGTCTAAAATAAAATAAATATATTATACTTATATAGTTACTCTGCTTTTAAAATATATGCAAATATGCAATTATACTTAATATGCTACCATTTCATTACGCAGTGTATAATTAAATGTTAAAAATAAAATCATGGAATTGATTTAAACTCATAGAATTAATTTCTGAACAACTTTAAGAATTTAGATAATCTTACTATGTAGGATATGCAGGATAAATCCGAATGAGACTTATAAAGACTTATGAAAAACTATAAAATATTTTGATGTTTTTGAATTATTTTTAATAATTTTGGTATAGCTTTATTGTATATCGTATCGTATATGAAATACATTATTTTTGTTTATTTTAAATACTATTATTTTTGTTTATTTTTAATTAAAAAATCAGTATATTATTAACTTATTATAATAATAAGTTAATAATAAGTTAATAAAATATAATAAGTTATATTTATATGATATAAAAATTGTACTTGAAAATATCTCCAAAAACTTTTTATATTTCTTTTAAACACAATTTGATATTGATATTTTAAAAAATAATAATTTTTTCAACAATATATATATATATATATATATATATAATATTTAAATATTATGTTTACATTTATGATGAAATATTATTATATGATTATTGATAAATAAATTATTACTCTGATTAGATGATTTTTTACGAAAGAAATGAAATCATAAAAATATATATACTTAATTCAGATTCCATTTTAGATTAAATAAAGAAAAACAGATCAAAATAACAATGAAAATAATATTAAAAATGTTAATAAAATCATAGAACCAGAATTTAATATAAAAATTATTAAAAATTATTTTACAAATAAAAATAACAGATATATTATAAGTCAAATTAATCTAATTCTTAATAGATACAAATCAGAAAACAAATGTTATCATTTTAACATCTCTTAAAAACATTGATAAAAAAAACAAGGATTGGAAAGAAAACTGAAAAGGAATTTCAAATAAAAAAAGTAAAAAAAATATTTAAAAAAAATAAAATAAATGGAAAATAGTTCAGATTTATTTTCTGAAAATTTTTTAGATTTTTATAAAAAAAATACATGAAAATAATTATATTTCCGTAGAAAAAAATAATATTAAATATGTGAGATGTAAAAAAGAATATAGAATTGTATATCATAATAAGATTCAATTTTTAATTTATGAAAAGTTTTCACGAAGGATATTCAGAGTTTTTGAATATATATAAATAATATGGAAATAAATACTTCGGATGTCATATATAGAATTCAATTATATTGTATTATATATATTTCTTTCAAAATTTATGATTATTTTTTCTTTTATTTTCTAATATTATAAATCTATGTATTTACAAATATATTTTTTATTTAGATATAATTAAATTTACAATATACAAATCGTTTTAAAAATATGGGCCATTTTATTTGTCGCTCAAACTTATTCTTTTTCCGAGAATTACGAAATTATTAATTTAACGGAAATTTAACAAAAGAATCAATATTTTAATATTTAATCTAAACTTATTCTAAATATTTTAAATTCAATAATAATAATATTTTCACAAATGAATCATTACCTTAATTATAAACATTCACTTATTCATAATTGAACTGCGGATATTTATGCAAATGGATAAGAAATAGATAAAGATATTTCTTCTAAAAAATTGTTTTTTCATGAGACAATTCTGAAAATGTATTTTTTGTTTTGTATATTTTGCATAATGTACATATCTCGCATAATGCATATACTTCATAGAATACATATTTTTTGCATGTTTTACGCATATTAATGATTAGATAATAAAATACTTAGCAAATAAGTTTCATTAAAATTGATTTTCAAATTCGATTAATAGTAATAAAAAAGTTAAAGACAAAAGTATTATTATTAAATCTATTAAATTAATTATATGATTTATAAATATCAATGAAAATTTAGAATTTATGTCCAAAGTTTGTAAAAAGTTAAAATAAAATATAAAAATTTTCTTGAAAAATGTCAAAATTTTTATATAATTATGTAAAATTAATAGTGTCTTTAAAGACATAATTATTGATGGCTCAAACAAAATTGAATCATATATTCTTAGAAAATATATATATATATATATATATGTATCTATCATATCACTAAATAATATCATTGAATAAACATTGAAATTAATTTTTCAAATAATAAACAACGATAAAACAATTAATATATCTTATATAAAATTATATAAAATTATATAAAATTATATAAATATATTTTTTATATTTTATATATATATATATAAATATATATTTTTTATATTTTATATATATATATTTTTATATATATTTTTCATATATTGATATCTTACTGTTATATATTTATAATTGCATGAACATTTATAATCTATTAAAAATCAATTTAATAATCAAAACAATTTTCACAACTTTACATTTGCGTAAAATAAATATATAGAAAAATTGCGCAAATGCAAATTCTTTCGTATCAGTTTTTAAATATAAATATTTTTTCTTTATATGTTGAATATGTTTATTAGTCTAAATAACTAAATAATAAGCAATTATTATTAAATAATAAGTAATTAGCATATCCATTTCAATAATAATATTATTATTTTCAAAATCATATATCATTATAAAATCTTATGGAACATCTTTAAAAATTTATGTTATCATCATTGTTATATTATAACATTGCTGTTACTATCAGAAAAATAATGAATGTTTTGATAAATATAATCAAAATATAATCTTTTTTCATTATTAGAATTTATTTTAGAAGATTAACAGGAAAAATAATAACACATACTAATAATTAACAAACAAAATTATAAATGATAAAAAATGTGTAATATACACTCATAACAATACTAAGAAAAACTTAATTAATAAGCTACTAAAAGTAATAATATTGAATAGTTTATTAATAGGTTTACGATAATATCCGAAGGATAATAATATTTTAGATCTTTGTATCCTAAAAATACTAACTCAGAAAAATAGAATAAAAAAAAATAAAAGTTCGCACATTGAGAACAGGTGCAAGCTTGGAAGGATATCGAAGCAAGCTGCAGAACTAGGAAATGCATTGGCAAGAATGACGAAGGCATTGCACCTCAGGCCAACAATAACAATCACAATAACGGCCATGTAAAGGCAGACAGAGGCAACGCTTCCCTATTCTCGAATCTTCATTCGCATATTACCCGTATAATGTAAGCATTACCGTGTTGCCGTAGTGGCCCTGTTGTATTCGCGTATATACTTAGCTAGCAAGCTCAAACAGAATTCAAGGAAAAATCTTGGCGAACCGTAACCTCTGGAATGACGATAGCAGCGTTCTATAGCCGGAACAAGTATCACTGACGAGTTTGAAACCTAGCACGTCGTGAAGCATAGAAATCTTGCGCATAAAACATTGAACGGAGACTAAAGGATTATTTTGTAAAAGCCAATAACTCATTGTAGTAAAAGCAACATATAAATTTTGTGGGAGCGGCTACAATCAATTTCGACACACTTCCAACCATATTATCTGGAGCACCAATGATAAACACGGCAGCTTGTTAATCTTACGTATTTGACTGCAATTGTACTAATACTAATATTGAAAAAGAAATGAATATTTGGATTGGATGTCCAGAGTTATATTGAAATTTTTTTTTTTAATATATAATATGTAAATATAATATGCAATAATAATATAAATATAATTTGTGTAAAAACTGTAATTTAATATTATATCTTAATATAATAATTATTAGTTTCTATTATTTTATTAATTATTTTTAAGTTTCTGATTAAATCAAAAAGACTCTAATTAATTGAAAAATTTATATGTTTATGAAAAATAATAAAATTTTATTTGTTTATAAGAGAAAAAATTTTATTTAAATATTCATAAAAATGTATAAAAAGTTAATATTATAAATAATCAATTGATATTCTCTAGTATAAGATGAATCATTAATATTTAAAAATCTTCGGTTAAAAAAAATATATATTAATAGTAGCTTTATTATTATATTTTGTTTTGATTTTTATCTATCATTTTAAAAATTTCTCTGGTATTTTCGATTAAAAAAACAAGCGCGAAATGTCAGCATATCTTGTGAGAATAATTACTTCATGATTGCGCTCGTGTATCACGACTTTTTGTACATATGAATATAATGCTATTAACTCGTTTTCCACATTCAATTAAATGCAATAAATTATTAATTTGATGATTTTTGTAAAAATATATGTAATAATTAAAATTGATAATAATTTCGATCAGCTATAATTACTAATCACCATATATTACTTATAAAAATTAATTTATAACGATTAATTATAATTACTTTAAATAATTTTTTAATTAATTATCTTTTCATTAATCAATCGAATTTATAAAACTTTCTATTTTATTTATAATAAATTTAAAACATATCTATTATATATACATATTATAATAATACAATTTCATTATAACATAAAGTTCTGTCTAAAGTACTAATCGTAATTCCTAATTTAATTCAAATATGAAAACATGTCTATTATCACGGAAATTCATGAATCCAAAAGTTTCATGTGTCTCCATCTACTATGATCATATCCACTGAAATTTAACACGACCATATATATTTGACACCTGTAGGCATTCGGTGCCGTAACCTAACCTATAAATACGAGCCTATTCGATCCCATGAAAGAGCACAATGGTACGAAGCAACGACCTCGTTGTCGTGTGTCGTACGGTCACGAGCGCACGAAAAGACTATCCTTTAAAGGTCGAATAGGTGTCGGTGATACTTCATGAACGCAATATATAACGTGGCAATGTATTATACATCTCGATTGTATAAGAATACGAATGCAGGTAGGATTGGCCTTGGTCCAATAACTTCACGAACTAACAGAATTTGTCGCGAATACAACTATTAAATAAAAAGCGCCATCATTCTACGAATCAACCCATTTTCTTTCGTTTATCAATTTACATCACAAAATATCAAATATTATATATTGTATATTAATTTTGAATCATTAATCAAATATCATATCAGAAAATCTATTCAGCGTAAAAATTTTTATTATATTATAATTTTTTGCAATTATGGATTAACTTGTTTTATATTATTAAAATTATTTATTCTAACATAAAGAATTATTTCTTGAATAATACTATTAAAAAATGTGCAATAAAAATTATTTTTTTTTAAAATAATTTTTCACAAAACAAATTAAAATTAAAATTTTAATATTCATTTTCGTAAAATTTAATTTGGATAAATTATTGTCGCCAAATTTATGTGCTTTATCTCGTTAAAAATGAAACGATATTTTGTGATACTTTATTTCATAAATGTTAATACAAGATGTCGATTTCTAAAAAAATTATTATTCCATAATTTATCATATCCAAAATTTGGATTAACATATCCAAAAACAATCCAATATATAAACGTTAAATTATAATTATTGTAAAAGTTATCCATTCGAAATAATATATATATATATATATATATATATATATATATATATATATATATATATAATAACATAACATAACATCAGTGTTCAAATACACATTATTTTGATATGTATATATGTGTAAAACTAAAAATATAATATTTACTTAGAGTTACTAAGTCATTAAATTTGCAAGAAATCTCTGTCGAGGTTTTCCGATATGCTACGTCAATATATTGAAATATTTTCTAATTATTACTTTTATGTAAATAAAATCATTTAATGCATTGTAATCTTGTAGATTTATTTAAATCACGAATTATACATAGCGAAATATACATATTTATGAGAATAATATTTCTTTCATTAATTTTCTGCAGAATTAATTATAATGAAAGCTTTAAAAGAACATACATATAAGAATGAAATATTTCTCATATAAAATCCGTTATTGATTGTAAATTTATTTGCGAACAAATTTTAGTGCATGTATTTTAATCAGGAAAAACTATAAAGGAATTGAGTAAAAAGGTTATTAATACACAATATGATTTAAATTGAACAAAAAGAATAAAAAATGTTAAAGGAACAATGTTTTATTTTCATTTTAAAATTTTAAAATTTCGAATGCAGATATAATATTTTGAGCTAAAATATATTGTATTTAATTATTTTCTCCATTTGTTTTCATTTCAATTCATTTCTTAATCAAATTTCACTTAAAAATCTTCATATGAGAATTAATTTAATAATTGATGTATGATATTAAATTAATATAAAATTATCAATAAAGGTATGATGCATTATGTTATTAAAAACAGAAAAAAAAACATGGAGTTACCATCGAAAACTCTAGTAGCTATCTTAGACGCAGTAAATTACCTCGACATTATTTTCACATTTTTTTATACTTTTTACCTATTAAGGTCATTTCGTAGAATCGATAAAAGATCTCATCGTACACTGCCAGTGACAAAGGATAATTCAGGGAATTGTCTCAAGGAAAATTACTAACGGTGCACTGTGAAACGAACCAGCATTGTTCCAACGTTCGTTCATGAAACAAAAAAATTATGACATTATGACCAAGTTACGATTTCCTCGTTTTTCTTCTACTTATTCATTTCCAATATATTCTTTATATAAAAATCATAATAATTATAAAAAAGAGAAAATATATCGAATTTTTAATAATCTTGAAATATAATGTAAATATTATGTTCAATAAAAACTTTTTTCTGTACATGCAATGCTTCAGTTTTAGTTTCTACATCAAAATATTTTTAATATTGTATATTGTAATTAATTATACTTCTTTAATTATACTTCTTTAATTTAGAACTATAATATTTTAAAAATTTAAAAGATTTAATTCTAATAATTTTAAGCTTTATATATATTATTGAAGTCATCTTTCAAATTGATATTTAGAAGTTAATTTTAGCAATCGCTTATTAATTATTAGAAAATAATTTTAATTTTAACAAAAAAATTTTCAATAATAATAATATGCAAAAATTATTAAATTTTCAATAATTTATAGACCAAAATATTTCATTATAACTATATAGTTTTGATTTAACATAAACAATTATATTTTTATTTAAAATTATTTTATATAGACATTTAAAATAAAATATTTTTTTAAATTTATTTTTTAAATATAAAAATATTAGTTGCAGCAGGAAGTTATTTAGGATACCGATTTTAAAATATATGTTTTAAGTTAATGTTAGAAAATGTATATTTTAAACTATGTTTTGTGAACTTTTATATGAATTGTAATTATTTTTTTATTTATTATTCAAATCTAACTTAAACTTAATACAAACTAAACTAATCCAACAAATAATAGTCCAATCAATTAAAATAATAAATCAAAATAATAAATAATAAAATAATACATCCCAATATAGGTATTAAATCTTAAAAATATATATATATAATATTAAAAATATTTTTACTAATATCTCAGATATTAAAGCTAAGTGTATCATAAAAAAATTTTTTTAAAATATTGACTATATATGTATATTATATATAAAGATTATTAAAATTAAAGAAATATAATTATTAAAATCATTCTATAAAAAAAGCCTTTTTTAAAATTATAAAATTATTTATATTTTTATCTATCAAATGCATTTTCTTTTAGATAAAATTGGTTTATGATATATCAAAATAATATTTACTAGAATCGTACTTTTATGAAATAATAATGAAAAAATTTTATTCAAATAATGTTTAATTTTTACATTATAATACTTCATATTAGGAAATAATATAGTATAGTATTGTTAATTATTTTTCATAAAGGGTATTGTAAATTGATGAATTACATGAGTGATCCAATGATATCAATTCTCATTCTATTCTATAGAATAATCTCATCCATAATTGATTACGATAATTGATTACGTACGTTATAAATAAGATCAACTGGGCGGAAGGACTTGTAGTAAACATGAAATGCGTTTGTGTAGTTAATAATAAACAAATATTCTTTTCATAATTATATAATTCTTATCATATAATTCTTTTCATTAATATTATTACAATAATAAAAGATTCAGTTTGAGAAACAAATCCCTATTAGAAATATGGATAAAAAAGAGAATAATTTTTAGCGAAATATAATTTTAAAGAAGTATAAAATATCATTTTTGAAAATTTAATTTATTTTATATTTAAAATATTTAACGAAATTAATAATATCCATATAATTGAATCTCGAATTTTTAAAATTTAAAAACTTCGATTAAAATTTTATTTTGCATAGTAATAATAGTAATAATTATAATATTATAATCTTTCTTTAATTAATTTTTTATATTCAAATTGGTATTTATTTGAATATATGATATGATATATCGAAGATATTCACAAAATTAAAAATTATCAATAATATAATATCAAATTATATTAATATCATAATAATGCTAAAATTGTCAAAATTATTCAAATTAATATCGAATCTTTGAATATTTATATATTAAATAATATGAAAAATAAATAAGTATATTATAAGAAGAAATAGAAGGAAAGAATCAAAAAAAATCGAATTTCAAAATTATATTATATTAAAAATAAATATAAATATATATTATATTTATAATAATATCAAATGAGAAACATAAAAGAATAAAAACATAACGCTAATATTTCAAATAAAATAACTTTAAAATAGTATTTTTAATTAAATTTATTTATAATTTTATTTATAATTTTATTTTATTTTTTTATTTATTATTTTATTTATTTTATTTTATTTTTATTTTATTTTATTTTTTATTTTTTATTTATTATTTTATTTATAATTTTATATTATAATTTTCAAATTATCATATATTCAAATGCATTATTTTATTTTTATAATTTGAAATCAAAATAATTCAATCCTTATAAATCAAAATATGCTACATAAATCAAACTATTATTATTGTTAAATTATATCACATTAGTTTCATAATTCGAAATAATTTTATATTACAACATAGTAATTGACCATTCAATACTATTTTTTTTTAAATGTTTTAAATTTGTGTTGAAAGCTTAAAAATAAAAGAGAATATTTACGAATTTTTCTTTCTTTGAATTCTTACTTGAGAATATATCAATCTTTATGTTTAATTTTGTTTAATTTATGTTTAATTTTTTGTAAATATAACTTTTATTAAATATTTATTTATTAAGTCTCTCTTCAATAAAATGAAATATATATTCATAATTCCATTATCACATTTTACTTCTTTTCTTGAGATTCGAGATTTGATTATAAAACAAAAATCGTAAGATTATAACGAGATATAGTTATGTAAAAATGTATAACTCATATATAACCGGGTCTTAATGTACAAGCACGCAATCCAGTAATCTATTTCAAATAGTTTAAAAAGAAACTACTTTCTCAGTAGTAAGATTGTCCTATGAAAATATGTGTCTCGTAAATATATGGAATAATCTACGCAGTCAGCACAAAAGCTGTATCTTTGCTGGACAAACTATGCTACGTGATACCCGGAAGAGAACTGTTTCATCGTTCGATAATTTTTCGATCGACGCGTGCTTTGTCATGCGATCATGCGTATCACAGGTGGCTCTTCATCGATCATCGTAAATTTATGTACAACATATGCAACTCCCAGCATGTTACTTAGTTTCTTAAAGAATCAATCTTGAGAAATAATCACAATTTCTAAGTGGATAACAACGATTATATCTAGATTTGTAAAACATTTAAATTTTTTAATATCAATTGAATGTGTCATCTGAATGTTTATAAATTTTATTAAACAAGAAAACTGATAATAATTTATGATAATATTATCTGTATTAATAAAATAATAATTATACCATTACATGCAATTTATAGATATACTTACTAATTATAGATATACTTTAGATATACTTACATTAGTGATTTTAATAAAAATTAATTGTTTGACAGATTAACTTAAAAATTTTTTTCATATTATTTTTTTACCTTACTATCTTTGAGAAAAATTCTTTTTATCTAAATTATTTGAATACTTATTATTTGTAAATAACGAAAAGTATAAAAAAAATAACTTTTTTAAATAATTATATTTTCATTTTATCTTCAAAAATTTGTTATTCGAATTAGAAGAATATTTCTTTGTTAATAATAATTAAGTTTATAATTTTGTTAATAGTAAAAAGTTATTTTCAATAACTTTTTAACATATATTCTAATATTTTAAAGATATTAAATGTTATAAAAATTTTGAATAAAAAATTTATGTATTTAGTTTTTTTTAATGGATTATCATTAAATTATCATATTTATATATTTGAATGACAATTATAGAATCTTTTTATTTTCATGATAATTTTTCTATTTGGATTATTTTGATTTATATTTTTTGTTAAAGAATTTTTTTCAAATTACAAAGAAATAAAAAAAAATATATTAAATTATGAATACTACAAATTTCGTTAGATGATATTAACTCGACATTCGAAAATGTTAAATGTTAAAACGTTATGAGCAATAAGTTTGCACAGAGAGAAAGCTGAACGCTCCATCAAATACCAGATCTCTTTAAATCTTGTACAAGGCAAGTCGTTATGTAACGTTTCGTTCAATACCGACACAATCGCATGTAAGAAACATTCGAATTCCAAGGTACGATTAGTTTAATTGAAATCGTGTTTATCAAGAAAGCACGTCAGAAAAATAAAATAAAATCATCATTATTAACAAAAAAAAAGGTAAATTATAATAAATCTTTAAAAAAAAATAAACTATGCAATTGATAAAATTTAAGAAATAAATAAATAATTTAGGAATTTATAATTATAATTTTAAACATTTTAAACATTCATTTTAAATTAATTTTTAATTTCTGTTAAAGATAAATCAAAAATATAATTAGATTTGCAAAATGAAATTTTATTTAATATATAAAAAAAACAGAATAATAAGAATGTTATTTTGTTATAATTGAAAATATTCTTTATTAAATTTTAAATAAATTTCTTAAATTCTATCAGGAAAAAAAGATATCAATATTTCCTGCATTGATAATTTTTTATAATAATATAAACTTTAATTATATTTATCAATGTTTTATGTATTATTACGATATAGTAATTACTTTTATTAAAGTATGTTTTTTCATAAAATGAAAAATTTTTTCGCAATTCTATGTATAAATTATAATCAAAAGATTGTATTTAATTGATAGGATAGCAAATTATGCAAATGCAACAAAATCAATCGAAACGATTCCGGGGTGAAAACTGTTTTCACTAATCAAACCAGTTTTGGTATAGCTTCTTATTTATTGTCGCTTAAAACGATTTGCAACAGTTGCAAACCGACAACACTGAGTGAAACTGGTAAAGCACAATTCCTAAATAAAAATATCATTACACAAATAAAACTTTTAATGAATATTAAAAGACAAAAACAGATATATATTCATGGAACATTAGGTCGCGTTTTTGAAAATATTATAAGTTTAATCACGCGACTATAATAATAAATCAAGTTTATTATTTTATTTATATAATCTGTAATGTAAATTGAAAAAAAGAAACTTCGATTTAGTTCCTGATCAGTAAGATGAAATAGGAAGTTAAATTACTTAATTATATATTCCATAATTACGTAATTACCTGCAAGGAATGTTTCATATTAACAATAAAATCGCGAAATTTTTGATTTGTTTAAAAAGAAAAAAAAAAGAACAAAATTACAATTTTCTCGAAATGGTAATTTTCTCTCAGATTACCAAGAAAAAGAACAGGAAAGCATAATTTATTATTAGCTATTAATATTAATATATATAAACATTACAAAACATTCAAATTTATTAATTATTTCATTTTATGAATTTTTGAGATTATATCAATTTTTTTGATGGAAATTAAATTTTGATATATCATATTTGCAGATATTTAAATTTATTTTTTTTTATAAACAGTCCAATTTTTTTACTTTTTTTTATATATAAATATTAACAAATATTGCGCATAATTGAGTAAAATTATAAATAATTTAAAAACTTTAAATTACTTTAAAATCATTGAGACTTTTCTCAATTGATATTTTTATAATAGTTATTATACAATTTTATATATTCTATTTTGTTAATGAATTTCAATAATGGTAATAGAATTTAATCTTATTAAAAATAATTTTTATAATTGATGAATTTTCTAAATATATTTTATATATTTAGATAAATTTTGGTAAATTTTTCAATTTTTTCATATATATATGCTGAAAATTTAATTGAAATCATTCATGTAGAAATAAGCAATAAACATCAAAAAAATGTAAAAATTTTTAGATTTTAAGATTATAAAAAAACAATTTCATTATCTGTATAATAACTATTCGTAGTTCATTATGGCATTAAAAATTCTAATTTCGATGAAATTTTTATTTTGTATAATTGATATAAATCTACAAATTCTATTTTTTTTTAATTTTTTAAATTTTCATTCAAATAAAAAAAATATCAAAAATGATCTTTATTATTTTCTTCACGATTCCAACAAATTGCAATCTTTTCATGGTTGAATTAATTGTTTTTATATTATCTACTAAACTAACTTTTACTCACTTAAAATACTCAAAATATTAAGTATAATTTTAAAAAAAGATATCTTGTTTTAAAAAGTGTTTTAATATTTTTTTGAATTTCTGTACATTTTTTAAAATCATATTTTTTGAAATAATGAAAAAATCTATTTTTTTTAAATTTATAATAAAGAATATTCTTATTCCTTTTTTCAATATTTTACATATTATTTAACTATTTATTTTAATAATTAATTTCCGACTTAAATTTGACTATCTTTTGATGGAAAAATATAAAATTTGAAATATTAAATATATAAAACTTGTTCTTAAATACTATAATATTGAAATAAATATTAAACGACTGTGGGATAATCATAATTTTCCTAAAATAAATAACACGAAACTTATTGAATTATTAAAAATTTATATGGAATAGTTATAATAAATGAGATAGACTATAAGTCTGTTCCAAATAAAGTTATAGTAAAAATATAATAAAATATAATTTTAATTTTATATTTTATTATATTATCGTAATAGTACCAGTACAGTCGTAAAATGCAATTATTTTTTTTTTTAAATGGAACTATAAATTTTTTTGGTATAAATTGATTTCCTATTTTATTATAAAAATTATAATAAGAGAAAATTATTGAAAACTTAATATTTTTCGAGATATTTTAATTCAAAATTTTTTTGAAAATTCACAATAAATGTTCAAACAAAAAATATTATTAGTTATATTCTAAACATTTATTTGTGCTTTTTTCAATATTTTTCATTATATTATTTTTAATTATTCAATATTGAATTAGTTTCAATTACTAAAATTACTCTATATTTCAGAAATCAATTTTAAATTAAATATTTTTTCTTTAATTTATTATGTTCGATATTATTGCATTTATTTTTATTATGTATAATAAAAAAAAATCACTTTAAAAAGAAAAAAAAAATTCAATATATATCGAAAATGCAATATTTAATTTCATCCTTAACCTTGACTAATCTTTTATATTTTAGATTTTTTTAATTTTTTATCCTTAAGAATTATTCTTCTTAAATAGACATAGATGTCGCGATCTGCTATTTGCCTTCTCAAGCACATTCCAACCTGGATATATCCAGTGGTCACGAGTGCGTCGGCCTCTAACACGTAGGAAGAATCCTTTCCGGGGCCGTGGTCCCGGAAATCAAGAGGATTGCGGCTCCTACGAGGCGTGGCCATTAATTTCATCGAATCCCGGTATAAGTAAGATTAAAACCATGGCTGTCGTACGTATTCGCGCACGTATTCCAGAGCACGGACCGTTTCGCGTTTCACGTTTCTTCTCTCTTTTTGCTTGAACCGCTTGCTGATATATCTGCGCCAGTATTCAAAACACAACCTAGAAGTCCTCTACATACTATTGATCGTATTGGTTAATCGTAACGAACATGTTTAAATTAAACGCACGCCTCTATGAGACACTGATGCATCGCCGACATTGCATGAATTAGAGGAAAGAGTAGTTAATAGAAAATAAGTTGTAAATTGTTCGATTAAATTGGTAGATAAGAAATTAAACAAAAAAAAAAACTAAACTTATTTGATTTTAATCATCATTTGCTCATTAAGGATATATATATATATATATATATATATATATTATACTGTTTATTGTTTATTTTTACTGTTTTTATTTTTTACTGTTTATTGTCATTTATATATGATTTTAATTATGTAAAGTTAATCACAAAATTCTTCGTATACTTTATACGCTCAAATATATATATAATTTAATTCAAAATTTAATAATTTAATAATTATCAAAATTAAGAAAAAAATTTTTTTTTAATAAAATCATAAATATACATATGTGTATAGAAATATATGAAACAATTTTTATTAATTAAAATATTATTTTGAATTCAATTTTTAATTTCATTTTTTTTTAATATGTATTTTTAAATACAATTTTATAACAATATTATTTTATAACAATACTATTTTATAACAATACAATTTTATAAAATAAAAAGTAATATTTATATTAAAAATATTTTAAATTTGGATTGATTTTATTGAATAAGATTTTCTACCAAAAAAAAATTGTCCATAATGTAAAAACTATTATGTTTTACACAAAATTTTTATTTTTATTTAATTATAAAATTTAAAAATTTTCGATAAGTCCAAGAATTTTTTGTTAAATATAATTTAAAGGCTTCTATGATTGATTATATATAAAATTTATATAATTATATATAATATATAAAATTGTTCTAAGTTTAAATTTTTTCCATATTAATTATTTATAATACATACAATAAAATTTTATTTATTAGTAATTAATAATAAATTATAGATTAATTGTTTTGATCCTATTATTGAACAAAGTGTCAAGCAAAGGAAGTCAAATTTTAGTATTATATTTGACTGTTCCTAAGTATAAATACTAAGAAAATATATACAAATATATAAATATAAGTTAAGAATTCTTTTTTTTCGAAATATAAACATTTATCAATTATAATAGGTATAGTAGGAATGTCTTAAATTTACTTAAAAGAATTGCTGAAAATAATTTTTTTTTGCAACAGTATGTGTTTCATATCCACATTTTAAGGATACTTTAAATCCAATGTAAGTTTACATTAAAAAAATTTTAAAAAGAAAAAAGTTTTGTTATATTTATATATTTTTTTATTCTTAAAAAATACAATATGATATTAAAATTTGACCATTTAATTTCTCAATATTTTATATAGATAAATTATTAAATAATAAAATATAGATAAAATATAAATAAAATATAGATAAAAAATAATAATAAAAATAAAATATAAAAAATAATAATATAAATAAAATTATTAAATAATAATATTTAGTAAAATAATTGTAATAATATATAATTATAATAATATTAATAAAATAATTGTATAATATAATTTTTTACTAATAAGAATTATTGTGCATATTATTTTTAATTCCAAAAATTTTATACTGAAAGGCAGCAATAATTACAATAATTATCAATATACAGAACAGAGTGAGATAGCAATATAATAGAGTTTCCTTTTCTTTCTTCATAATATTTCTCTCTTTCGTAATTTGTTATTACGAGGGGCTTTTTATTTCAAATATTATTGTTATTAATTTGTTATTATCATATTCTGTTTATATTTCGTTTTTTATTCATTTCGTTTTTTCATCATGTTTTTTAAATCCATTCGAAATCTTTTACATAACAAGTTTACTTGTAAACTTAATTTTTTTTCATATTTATTATTTTCAAAAAAAATGTTGGACAATAAAATATCTTGTATATAGAATGTGATAATAATTAAACTGTTACAAAATTAGTTTTTTATTATTATCATCTATATTAACATTATCAGCCGATATTGCTGAAAAAAATATCATATGTAATCGGTGAAATTTCGTTTTATTAACTATTTATAAAATTATTTATTGAATCGAACAAAATGTGTTTATAATAATAATAATAGTAATAATAATAATAATAATAATGATAATAATAATAATAATGATAATAATAATAATGATAATAATGATGATGATGATGATGATGATGATGATGATGATGATGATGATGATGATGATGATGATGATGATAATAATGATAATAATAATAATAATAATAATGATAATAATAATAATAATGATAATAATAATAATGATGATAATAATAATAATAATAATAATAATAATAATAATAATAATAATAATAATAATAGTAATAATAATAGTAATAATAGTAATAATAATAATAATAATAATAGTAATAATAATAATAGTAATAAGTTAAATAATAAATATTTAAAATTAGAAATAATATGAAATTTCTTGATTTGTTCCACAAATAAAATGAAAATAGACATTAAAGAAACAAATAAATTTATCTTTAAAAGAAAGAAAAAAAATTATGTATTACTATATAGAAAATTTAATATTTCTTTAAAGTGTGTAACAAATAAAACATGCATTTACATACATATATAAAGGAATTTCAGAAAATATGCAGATTTGATTTTGCCTTTTATGAGTCGAACAAATTTTATATTTTTATAATTAATATTTTTTCATTTATTATTCTTTTGAACATTTTTTAAAAAGATGTATAAAATTAATTAGATTATAAAATAAATAACATATTAATCTTCTTAAATTTTATACAAAATTTTATGAACAAGTATATATTTATTCATAAAAGTTAATGAATGATTAGAGAATCGTGTAGAAAACGTTACCACGAAAATGAATATTGCAATTAAGCAAATGCAGTACGAAAAGAAAGCACTTAATTAATTAAGCACCTCAAGTAATTAACTGATAAAGCGTTTAACATCAGACTGTCGACTTACCAAGAGAATTGAAGAGAACTACATTCCAAGATCTGTCGCAATATCTATAGCATACTGTTTATCGTGTCGCATTATGTGATGCAGGAATGCCAGGTGTCTTCCGCGTAATCATTTCCACACAATGACGAGATCGCAGGTGCGCTTTCGAGAACTGAGACTTGTGATTGTTAGACCATGATTAGATCTCATATGATGGCTGATCGATAGTGATCGGTCTATAATTGTGTGCTTCTCTGGGAAAGTTCGAAGTTTGTGGGAAAACGAGATGATTTTATCCTGCTCGACGGAGAGTCACAACGCGGCCTCTTTAATTGAAGAGATTTATATGAAGATCCTTAAACATAATTTGTTTATAAATTTTCATTCTATTCATTTAAACGTGACTATTTGAAAGGATCGCTATCATTCGTATAAGTTAAATGAATTTTTGATTAATAATCCAGGTTTTTAAATTATTATCTAAAAATTATGAAGCTAATGTAAATTTCGTCTTATATTTCGTTATATATTATATTTTTTTATCTTATCAAGTCAAAATTAGTGATATTGAAAATTAGTGATAGAACCATTCATAAATTATTTACCGTTTCTACATATTATCTAGATGTTATCCAATATTATTAAAAGGTTTCTATCAATTTTTGATAAATTGATCCATTTATTAATATTAATCCATTAAGTCGTTTAAAATTTTCCATGTAAGATAGATTTCAATTGCATAAAAAAAATTATTACGCAATTTGTTTTATAAATTTTCTAATAATTAAATATAATATTAAAATAGTTAAACATAATAATTAAATGTAATCCAATTTAAAGGACAATATAAAAAAAAATTATCAAAAAAGTCATTATCAGATTATCTTGAAAAAAATATATTATAATATATGATAGGTATCATAAATATGTATCACGCTTACTAAATAAGAAATATGTATAAGAAATATGTATTATTAAATCTTCCAAAAAAAAGTTAAATATTACAATATTTATCTTTTGAAATGAATTTATCAATGCAATCTTGAAATTTTTAAAATATTATAAGAAATATTAAAATATAAAATATAATACATATGATTAATAAAATATTACAAAATTACAAATACATTATTTATTCTCTTTAGAATTAGAATATTCTATTTAGAATTAGACTATAATAAATTGTTATTTTTATATATATATAACAAAAAAGAATTTAGAGAAAGAAAAAAGAAAGAATATTAATGAAATGATAAAATTCAGATTCTGATTTGAAATTATAGAATCTAAATATTTTATATGGAACACGATCCTTGACCTATGAAAAGTATTAAAAACTTTCTGTAGCATTTCTGTAACTTCAAAAAACAATATTGTCATATATAATTTATTCTTTGAAAAGTCAGTTTCAATCTTCTTTATACCAAATAACTAATTACAAAAAATTATTGCAATATTATTCCATTTGAATCAATTCTATTAAATAATATATAATTATCTTTTGAGATTATGAATTTTATTACTTTAAACATTATTGCATGAATAATCGCAAGATATATCTTTTAGCATTCTTAAATATAACTAATTATACATTTCTGAATGGTTTCAACAAAATTATGGTAATAAAATGGTGGTAACAAAATTATTTAAAACTGTTTTAAAACAGAAATATTTTTTATATTGAATATTTGTTAATTTCGTTAAATAAAATCGTTTATTTATTATTAAGTCTATGATGTTTAAAATTATTTATTGATCATTTTTCTTTTCAAATCTATTTTTAAAATATTTTTTTGTTTTTAATAATTGAAAATTATATTTTTATTTTTTAAATATTAAATTATTTCAATCTATTTTAATTTATTAAAATATTTTAAACTATAATACTGAATAAATAAATATACAAATAACTTTTTTTTATTATATTTTTTATATATTTTTTTTATATTTTTTTATATAAAATACATAAAAAAATGTTTTTTAATTTTCAATAATTTAAGTTTTAATTATTATTTCCACTTACAAAATCATTGAAATATGATTTTCTTTTCATTTCTATTCTATTTTGTTAAAATTATTTTTTATTTCATTTCTATTTTGTTAAAATTATTTTCTCTCAATTTATATATTTATATATTTATATTTAATATATTATATTCTCTCAATCTATATATTTATATTTTTTTTTTTCAATCTATAAGTTAATTAAAATAAAAATAATACTAAGGAACAATATACAAACAATATATAAGTTTATAAACATATGCGAACATTTTATTTATTTCCTAATTTTTAATATTTTTTAAATTAAAAAAATTTTCAACAAATTTTATAATGATTTAAATTCGTCTTTTTAAAAATAAATTATTCATATAATTTTTTATATAATCTAGGAAATAAATTTTCTTCGAAACAAACATAATCAAGAGTATCTCATCGATAGAATATATTTCATTTTGCGTCAATCTTAATGCATTATGTTTCATATGGCAATAAATATGCGGTCTCTGTGTTTTATCCGATATAGCTTGTTTCTTTTTTTTTTATTTTGTCAATTCATCGCAAAAAGTTATTAGAAATTGGTTTTAAAGTTTCCAGTTAAGTCATCGAAATAACATTTTCGTCAATAGCGACGATGGCGGCTGTTATTTAGTAATCTCCAGTCGTTACTTTATAAATTGTTTTTAGAATAATAAAAATATATATGTATATATATTTTTTTTATCTTCTCAAAATTAGTATTTATAAGAAATTCTGGTTTGCTATATTTCAAATATTTGAAAAAATTGAAATAATTAAAAAATAATTGAAAATCATTAATTTTTTATCATGAATTCTTTTATCAATTATATTATTCCCTCGTCTATATAATAAATGAAGTCATATGAGATTATTTGAAGTTTGAATACTTTTTATCAAAAAATAAAAATAACAATAAATAGTAAATAGTAAATAGTAAATAAAATAATAAATAGTAAATATTTGAATTAAGTATTAAAAAATATATTAAAAAATATAGTCGAAACTTAATTTTTTAGAATCCTAAAATTTTCTCCAATCTTCGTAAATATTTTATATAATTGTATATAATATAATATTTATAAAAATTTATTTGAAAAAATTTTTTTTCTTAACCATGAAAAATTTTTACTTAATTTTATATAATATTATATACATATATTATTGTATACATTATTAATGTCTAAAAAATATCTATCATTTCGTTATTTTTAATTAAATAAATCGTGAATGAATTTGAAAATATAATGTAATATTATGCAAATAAATATATTTAATTAAATAAATTCTTCAGCTATTTCAGTCTCGCGAAGTATGCGCAATGCTATTGCGCAGAATAAATTCAGAGAACGTATTTAAATATAAGTCAAAGCATCGACAGCCAACCGATCGTATTGGAAATAAATCTATTCGTCGTGTATACGACGATTCGATCGTGCAAATCAGCGCCCAAGGGTCGCACGATCGAGAAATAAATTATGTCTTTAATGACTGCGTTACTTAGTAAAAGTATTCGATTTGTTTTGACATCATGTACGATACACTCATGCGATTTATATCATGCTCGTACAATACTGCAAGCTACATTTTACGCCGTTTCTTGACATTATTCGATTACTCATTGCACAATTTATACTATATTGGATTATGATAATCGGTAGCATTGCAGTTTCATATTCGAAAATTGCATTGCAAATGTCTTTTGCATTCTATATATTTTAAATAAATACTAAGTTGACATTCCATAAAGAAATAATATGAGAAGATTATTATTGATAATTATTTATCAATATAATTATTTTTAAAAAGATAAGAATTTTAAATATTATGAGAAATTTTATGGAATTTAAGAATCCTATAATAATATATAATTGCATTATTTCTGATTTATTAAATCTTATAAGATATTGTATCACAAAATATATTTGTCAATGCTGATATAAAATCTAAATTGCAAAATATATCAATCAAATTTTAAAATAACAAAACAAGATTATTACAAAATCATATATTATTATAATTTTCTGTAATAAATCTAACTACGTTAAGATATTTAGAATATCAAATTTATTTATTTATATTATATTATATTATATTCTAACAGAATTAAAACAAAAGAAATGAATCCATTTCTTTTTTTTTCAACATCAAAAAGATTGAATATCTTAATATTGCTATTTTTTTTAATATAAAAGAAATTATGTTTGCACATTTAGAAACAATATAAAAATGCTTGTATCATATTATTTATACACTTATGCAGCACTTCCATCATAGAGATATAAATTTTTCGCATCTGTTGCTAAGATTTTTATCACCTATTCGCTTCTAATACAATGGACAAAGTATGCGTCAATGGAATATGATATTTGTGGTACAATTATACGATCAATGCATGCCGATACATCAACTGGTTATCACCATCAATCTTAGAATTTATCAGAAAGCGCTTTTTTTTTATTTGTCTTCTATAAAAAACAAGAGACAAATAATCGAAATGTGCATATAACCTTCAACAAATAGTTCTCTATTATCAAAGAATAGCGACGCCTATCAATAAAGAAACGAATAAATAGACAAGGATAAATTTCGGTAGAATTTACATCATTTTATTCCACACCAAGTTTCATTTAATAGTACGTAAGATACTTGAATCACATGATCCTTAACTTTATATAATACCCATTCAACTTCATAACTTTTTCTTTTTGTTTGGTATTATCATTCGCCAATTTTTTTAATTCATCATAGAACTATAATGAACACAAAGTTAAACATAAATAGTTAGAAATTGTAACTTTGTTACATACATATTTTTTATAACTATATATTATATAATTTTCACGGATTATATTATATTTTATATTGAATC
This sequence comes from Apis laboriosa, assembly GCF_014066325.1. Lineage (NCBI taxonomy): Eukaryota > Metazoa > Arthropoda > Insecta > Hymenoptera > Apidae > Apis > Apis laboriosa. The sequence goes on along the minus strand of NW_025222966.1, from coordinate 2,714,956 downwards.
TTGATTTATTAGATTTATATATTTAGAATAAAGCATCTAAGAGAGAAATAAATCGTAAAATAATAATTCTGAATTCATATGAAAATAAATTATACACACATGTATAAAAAATTCTTATAAACATCATCGAATACACATCGAGTACATGATTATATATGCGTATACTTTCTTATATCAATCAAAAAATGAATTCATAATTATTATAAAAAATAAATAGCAAATTAATATACAACAATATTTTTTTTCCCCTGTCATAAATTTTACTATGTTATAATACTATTGATGTATATCTATGATATACTTGTATATACTTCAGGATAAGTGCTCTATGATAATTACGAGCTACATAATATTTCTTGCATTTTTCAAAATTTAAGTTTTAAAAATAATCGAGATGAATTATCATTCGTTACTATTCTGACTGTAACTAAATATATGTATTAAAAAGTCAAATTAAAGATTAATGAATCAGAACAAAATATAATTAAAATATAATTTAGAATAATAATAATATAAAACTATAATTTTAGCTTTCATTATTACTATATATATATATAAGAGGAAAGTTTAAATTTGTAATTTAAGTTTAATAGTTTTGAAACATTTCTAATCTCAAATGTTTAATATATATATAAGAGAAAAGTTTAAATTTGTAATTTAAGTTTAATAATTTTGAAACATTTCTAATCTCAAATGTTTAATAAAATTCCATAAAAATCTCTTATACCATTTGATTTTACATAGAGAAAAACGAACTTTTACACGCATATTTGAAATTACAATTGTATCACACATCATAATGTATTTCTATTACAAAATGTAGATATCAGATATGGATGGTCACTAACGAGCTTTTTCATAAAATGACAAGAACTTTGCTAGTAAACCATAATGTCACAATTTACATTGCTGCTGAGCAAAAAAGCATAATGGCCTTTCGAATAAAGTAACGCTTTAATAAAACATATAATTTCTCTATATAGGAAAATGCGAAAACATCGTTATAATTAAAATAGCATAGACATCTTCATAAACGTCTTTTGTGTAAATATTTTGATTTTTTTAAAAAGAATTTATTATTTTGAACATGGTAAAGATGTTTAAATATTATAATAATTATAAAAATGTTATTAAAAATTTTATTAAAAATTAATATAAATATAATATAAATAATATAAATATTATTTTATACAAAAATTATTTATATTATTATTGAATAGCTTATTGAATTTTGATAAAACAAAAACATCAAAATCTTAAATGATATTAAAAATGTTTTTTATCATGATGAAATTGAGAATGAACATGAATTTCAATAACATTATTCGTTTAAAGTAGTTTGAAGTATGCTTTAAAGAACTTAGTACTGTAAAAAAAGAAGTTTTCTAATCAAAGAATTTTACAATAAAAATTAATAAAAATTTAATTTATTTGTAAAAATTATTATATTTTATAAAATTATTCTTTTTCTTAAAGAACTTCTTTCTTTATAGTTCTAAGTTCTTTAAAGTAGATTTTAAACTATTTCTTTTAGAAACTTCTAAAATTTCAAATTAAAATGTTTGATATTTATAATATTTTTTTTCTATCTTATATGTCTTTTTTTCTTATATTTAACTTTGACATAGTCTAACTCTTGCATCCGTATTGCAAAATATCTATCGATAAAGATTCACTTGTGATTAGGAATAACTTTTTTCATAACTATTTCGAGAATGATAATTTTATTTTGGTAACATTACAGAAGCTGGATATTTTAATAATTACAATGATAAACGATATTCAAAAGTAGATGATTTATCGAAAAATTTCCGACTAGTGAAACAATATTGTATTTTTTTCGGCAAAGATAAAAGGTATTAGGACAATGTCAATCGAATTTCTTTTTGCATTCATTTTAACAGATTATGCTGTTTTAGTTAATAGCCTTTCCATATTACATATTACTATATTCCATATATAATATAGTGTTTTATGGATCGTGATGAATCAGAATCGAAAAGATATTTTCTAATTTGTTTGACTATGTAGAGATTTTTATTTATTTTTTTATTTATTTTATTTATTTTATCTTAGATAAAATAATATAATATATTAATGATCGATGTGCTATATATAAATTCATATTTTAATTACTTCTATTATATATTAATACATTGATTAAAACATTAACAACATTATATATTTAATACATGTGTATTCTTCCGTAATTAGTACTTAATATATGAAAAAAAGAAATTTTAAATTTGTTAAACAAAAATTAAAAATTTAAATACTTTAAAAAAAAGTTTATATTTACTAATTTCATTCTATTCTCAATATGATACGTTTATATCAATATTAAATGTGAATTAGGTTTAAGTATAAAGGTTGGGGATACAAAAATATAAATATAATTATATATATGGAAAAGAGTATATTTATTGATTTCAATAATTTTGTTATAAGATAAAATATTAAATAATTTCTTTCAATATATATATTTAATATATATATATAATCATCACTCAGCTTTAATTTTTGAGATATAAAATGGTAAGAAATCATATTATTTTTATTTATATATGTAAATCTATGAATATGTGTAAATCTATCAATATGTAACTGCCAAATTATTATTTATTGTTTACAGAAATACATAATAAACAAATATAATATATATATATACATAGATAGGTAGATTTTTTATGGATTTTAATAATTGATTTTGAAAATATATAGTCTATATACTTGAAAATAGTAAGCTTAAGCATTTTTTAAAAATCATTACATTCAGTATTTATCTAACAGTATTTATCTCTAGATTTTAATATAAAAGGATATATATATTATATTCCAGACATTAAAAATACAATATTGAATATATTTTTGCCAATATCTTAAAAACTAAAAATAATATTATAATATATATAAGGGAAAGTTAGATACAATTATGTTCTTGACAATAAATCATTAAAATTATTGAAAAAAGTTTTCAGTCTAATAAAATAATAGTAAGTAAGTATAATAAAATTTTTTGAAATTTTTTATTCTTTTGAAAAAAAATTTTTTTAATATAATAAATAAACAACAATCTCTATAAATTTTCCGTATACAATATCGAACAAATTTTTAATTAAATCTATAATATTTAATAAATTACATAATAATAAGATAATTTTTAATCAATAAAATCTTCTTCAATCATTGTCTTCAATCATTGCTCTTCAATCAATTTAAATTAAATATAGTACCATATAAAAGAAACCATTTTTTAAAAATATAAAAAAATTATATCAGAAATCATAAAAAAGAAGTAAGTACAAAGAATAAAAAAGTAAGTCCACAAAAATAATTATCACAAGAATCTCTTAAACGCAACTGTAGACAGGTTAGTAAGCTTCATGCCGGATATTAAATGGGAGAGAGCTGATTATGAATGATTCTACTGAATGAAGGCAAAGAATACGATTCCGGGGACATATGAAACGAAGATAAATGTCACCCTTCTCAAGATTGATTCCCTTCATTAGAGTACAAATTTGCGCGGATAGTTAAGCTCGTATTACGATAAACCACAGCGGCAAGTAGCAATATACAAGTAATCGGAGACACATGTCTAACAGGAAAATGCGATGGAAAGAAGACAAGGAAATCGGAGGTAGGGATTTTATCTTTGAAGTAAGACTACACATTAAAAGCACGTTATCTCCCTTTTCAAAAGAATAAAAGAATATCATGTGCAATCCGTGGAAAATGCGTATCGACCATAATCATCTCAAGATCGAATCACAATATTTGCAGATATCAACAATTATTAATTAGATATCAACAATTATTAATAGAAATTCGTATTTACTGCGTACACATTGTCAAAATGATTGTGAGAACTAGAGGCAATCTCGATTTTTTAAATACAAAATTTTATGGCATCAATATCCATCAAACTGTTTTATAGCTACATAACATTTTCTTTCCAATGATAATTTAACAAATCATCATTGCTATTTCAGAAATGTTTTCCGCTCGGAAAGCTTAATAGTACATTATTTATATATATTATTTATAAAGCAATCGGCCAATTAATATTTCCTCGATTCTTCATTGGATTATTCCACTGTTCCTCTGTTTGCTCCTTATCCTTCCTCGATTCGACGTCTCCCTCTTCGACTCTCCTCAAGCATCGGACGTCATCGTTATAACGTTCGGTTTTAATATCGAAGCCAGAGGAAAGGTCATGAATGCTCGAAGTGCTGGGTGGTCCCATTGTGAGATGGCGGGGAAACTAAAGTGGATTTTAAACGTCCGTCGGGTATAAAGAAATACAGAAATTTACGTTCGTCGTCGTCCTGCTCTTTCTCCTTCTGCTCCTCCTCCCTCTTCTTCATTTCCTTTTCCTCTTTATCGTCAGCATCGTCTTCATCGTCTACATCGTTGTTGTCTTCTCTGCTCTCATCGTCACGGAAAGAATGCTGTGATGATATACCAGTTTCGTAAAGTCGCCCGTCTTTGATGTGTAGTCAGCTTCTTCGGCAAGAAGCGAACCTTGCTTTAGGAATCTGCCGGCATTAGCACTTTTTTCCAGGCCGTTTTTACGGGACATCATTGTCGATCCGCACAGCCGGTGTACACTCGATGACACTCGTTTCCAGCGCGCCGATACACGCCGCAAGTCGGAGAACAGAAGGCTATACCGAAGCGAAGAACGGGAGAACAGTGAAGAACAACAAATGTGACAGAGCAAAATGGAAAAAGAAGAAAGAAGAGGATAGCAGACCGATGTATACTCGTTGCGCCAGCATGCTTCTTTGATACCGGGAAACCTAACTAATAATTCCGACCGACATCCTTGTTATCTTTCTCCCCTTATTCTCTTTCTCCTCGTGCCATCATCCGACATCGTTCTCTTCCTTCTCATAATCATTACTATTATCATTATTTCAAAAGCAACGAGAACTATAGCAATAGAGGCAGAGAGAGAGAGAGAGAGAGAGAGAGAGAGAGAGAGAAAGAGAATAAAGGAAGAAAAAGAAAGGCGATAAAAAGAAGAGAGATCTCTCGGCTATCTTCGGCCTCTAAAACGTTCAAAGACGAGAGGAGAATTCGCTTCTCACTCCGAGCGATTCTTTCCATTTGTCCCGGTATTTAGCGACCACGGTGCGAGTAAGCGAACTTTTTATCCATATATCAATTTTGTTTTTTCACTTCCTTACACCAATGAACGAACAATCCCTTTTCGAGAAGGCGTCCTCTCCTCCCGCCTCTTTAACTTTGTAATCTTCTTGCACGCGCTGTAAACAATCATATGAAATCAAAATCGATATGTTTGTCAACTAAATGTATCGTCTCAAGATACTAAATATATTAAGCGATAATAAATATCCGCAATGTTGACAGAAACAGAAACGAAAGTTATTTTTTAATTTCAAATCGGAGCAATAAGCATTGAAAAATATTATAATAATCGTCAATTCAATCAGTTATATCGTAATGCAATTTCTATAGTAATGAAAATTGTTATAGAAACGGCAATTTTATTTTCCGATCTCTCTTTCTTTTATCATTCATCATCTACAAAGTAATATATCTATCTATTATATATATCTATATGTAAAGTTATATTTATTGTAAATATATACTATATATCGCTATATATTGTATCTGAAAATAAAATATGTGTTTTATAAATAAAATAGATTTAAGAAAAAAATATGAAATATTGATTGCTATTATTATTAAATATTACATACAATTTCTTCTTCAATCTTATATTTCAATATTGAAATACAAACAGAAAATTTACTATTTACGATTAAAATAAAATTTAATATCGATATTCATATTTCAAATTAATTTAAATTATAATTAAAATTATTTCGATATAATGACAATTAAAATATAAAAAAAATATGAAAAAATATTTATATAGGATATAATAATGAAACATTTGATCTTTCGTAAATATTTTTTACATTCTTTTTTTACAAATATTTAAAATCGTTGAATAAGTAATAAATATACATATACATATATGTATATTCACTCCATATTCTAGATTCAATTAATGAATTTTTCTATTATTAATATTTACATAACATATTTATATAAAGTTATGTTTTTTCTTTTATATCTTAATACAATTTAGTTATATTATTTTAACAAATAGATTTGATTGCAAAAGATTTGATTCATTGTTATTAAATATATAATTATTATAATAATTATTCTGGTAGCAAATCTATGTTCTAAATTTAGAATTTAAAATAGATTGATTGTAAAAAAATAATGAACAAATTGAAAAAGAAATTGTGTAAAATTTCAACATAATAATATATAAAATGCAATCATATGTCAATCTTTAATCGGATTATAACAAAAAAAAATATTACAAAGCTTTTATAGCATAAAAATTGCAATATTAAAATAAAAAGAAGGGAAAAAAATCAATAAAGATAAAATATGAATATGAAAACAATAAATTATATACATAACATATATAGAGCAATCACTAATAAGTAAATAGAATATATAAGCAATTTGAAAACAGCTTGATGATATAATTAAAAAATTTAAGATTTATTTGAAAGAAACAAGAACATTACAGATTTTATATAGAAATAACTTCGAAAATATATAGTTAAATTATTACAAATAACGATTTTTTTTTTTATGAATTTAAAAAAGCTATGAATGAGTTTAATGTTTACTGATGATTAAGATTACAATTAATAACAAAATTAAATTAAATTATATAATCAAAATATCGAGTTAATATAATTATTTTAGAAATCTCATTATAATTATCGAAAAAATATAAAAAGTCTATTCAAGTCCAATCTATAAAAATATCTATAAAATAGTCAAAAGATATATATAAAAGATATATAAAATAAAATTGAAATTAATAAAAAAAGAAATAAAAAAGAAGTGAAATGAAAAAGAAGTGAATAATGAAAAAGTATTACTAAATAAAATATGTTTACAGTGATTTGCGTACTTGCAGAATTAATATGTATTAGTAAAATTGCGACTTCAAGCAATAATAAAAAACATTTCATTAAAGATTATTGTTTTCTTGAAAAAGAACGTCGCTTATTGCCAAATTTTTCATATATATTTCTTCATATCAACAAGAAATATCATCACCTATTGCCATTTGAAATGGTAAAAATAGAAAAAAAATATAACAATTCTTAATAACAAAAAGAAATATTCCTTTGGTACATATGTTTTATCGTCTAATCAGAATTAATCATAATATCCACATCAACAATTTTTTTATAAAAAATATTGAAGAAGTATATAAATGATTAATAAGAATCTCTCTTTCTAATACATAAATAAAAATCTCAATGTAATTTATAATTGTTCTACATATTGCTGCTCTTATTAGCTTTTATTATAATAAAATTTAAAGTAAATATTTGTATTTTAGCATATGAAATTTTGAAAATATTTATTAATATTATAGATTATATTATTTCAAAAATATTGTGTGAACAAAATGTTTCTACATGTTGATTCTTTGAAATAAAAGAAATTTATTGTGTTGATATTATTTCAATAAATATATAAGAAATAATTAATTTAATTATGAAAATATTACTTATATTTGAAATGATTACAAAAAGGAAAAAAAGATTTGTTAAATAAAGGTGAAGATTGACAATATCATAAATGTAATCAATTATGATCATAAATAAAATAAAATAGAACAGAACCAGAAATGAAAGTAAACATTTATCAAAATAGAAAAAAAAATTACAATGAAATACTGGGATTATCAATAATTATTACAATACAGAGTTATGAATGAAGCTGCTTTAATATCCAAATAAAAGAATTGATGATCTAAAATTAGAAAAATTTAATTAGAAATGCCAAAATAACTAATAAAAATGAAATCGTATTAATAAATGATATAATAAAAATTTAGAATAAACATAATTAATAACAAGAAAAAAAAGAAAAAAGTCTTTACAAAATGACAAACTTTATTAATAATCAAGATAATAATGTTAATACATCTATTAATACAATCTGTTAATACATCAAGAATCAATAAAAAATGATATAATATCAATATAAAACGATAAAATCAATAAAAATTATTATACTAAATATTTAAAAGAAATTTAGAAAAAATGATATTATACTTTTTGCTGTATAAATTTTTATTATCTAAATATTATATGCAAACATTATTCAATAGATTGTCTAAATTTCGAATGTGAACATATGGAATATATTATTTATATTGAAAATAAAATGTGTAATTTACCATTTGAAAATAATGGAATCAAAGCAAAATATTGGAAATTGTACAGTAGAATATTTATAATAAAAAAATATCAAAAGAAAAAAGAAAATCATAATTTCAAAAACAAAATCAAGAATCTTATTGAGATATACAGAAATTGGATATAAAATTCTGATTAATAAAAAAACAATAACTAGACATATTATAATAGAAAAAAATATGAAATGTTAGAGATATTAAAAAAAAATGAATCAAATTAAAACAACGATTTAGAAAAAGAAAAGGAATTAGAAGAAAAAACTCCGACAAGGTCTAAAAAAAAGAAAACTACAAATCTAACAAAAAATCTAAAGAATTAAATTTAAAAAGATTCAAAAGAGAAAGAAAATCTCAACCATGGTGATCACTGTATTTATTTTGTTTATCATTTTATTAGCTCTTGTAGTACAATTGTTCCAAATATATTTAGAAGATAAATGAATAAGTAAGCTCAAATCTGGTGGTGAAAAGATGCTAAATAATAAAATTAAAAATTAAAAGCAACAATAAATTGTAAAATAGAAAGAGCAAGACTTTAACATATTAAATAATAATATTTTAAGTATAAAATAGATTTACAAGAATAATAATAATAATAATAACTAATATATAAAATAACAATTAGAATATATCATTAGAATAGATGGTAGCAGAATTTATAAATTGAACAAATCATTATGTAGTTTAAGAAAAAGTTCTTATTTGTGATAAGAATATTTTAATATAGATAACTTAAGTTTTCAAAGGAATAAACATTACTATTATTTGTATTAAAGTATTATATATTAAAATTAAAAGAGAATCAGTATATAAATATTTAAGGAAATCGGTGTATAACTATTTTTTATTCATAATCTATTAATTTTAAAAATAAAAAAATTTATAATGTTAAAATAAAATTATTTATTAAATACTATATTATAATACAATCTACATGGAAAATAAAATATATATATTATAAAGATATCTTTAAATAGTTACAAACTGGAATCCAAAAAGATTTTTGTCCAGAGATATATTTTTAGAAAGACCTATAAAACCAAAACAATAAGATTCAATTTACAAATAATGAAATTGACAATAAACAATAAAAGGAAATCAATAAATAATGTTATGATGATGAAAACGAAATCGCAAATGATGAAAATTCCATATTTGATTAGGATACAAACCAAAAAGAAAATAGAGGAAAAATGAGAAATGAAATATACAATTTAAAAAGCAATATAAAAAAACTAAAAAAATAATATAGATTTAATTACTTTGAAGTTTATTATATGATAATACACTTCACCAAAGCATTGTTAATTTTTAATAAATCGTTAAAAAGAATCGATAAAAAAAAAATCGATAGAAATAAATAAAAAGAAAGTTTTTAGGAAAAAAAATGTTTAAACAAAAATAAAAGATAGGAATTTATGGATCTAAAAATAGGACAACTGGAAAATAAATTTTGACAAGCAAAAATAAATGAATGTTATAAAACGAGATTTGTAATGAGGATGTCAACAAAAACAGAAAAGTATAGACTTCAAAGAAATTTTTAATCTAATGAAAATTCATTAAAAATTTTTTTGTCATTGCAGTACAAAGTAAGTAAGTCTCTTTTCATTAAAATTTTTATCGTGAAAACAATTTTCTATATGAAGAACTTAAAAAAGAAATTATGAAAATTTCAGATTACGACAAAAAAAAGATATATTTTTTTAAAAAAAAAACTATAGTCTAAAAAATTCAAAAAAAATTAAAAAAAAAATAAATATTACTTTCTAATTTCGAAATGATATTTAATTATTAATTATGATAATAAATTCTAAATTTTATCTATCTAAATTCTACATTCAATATTTGGAATTAGAAAGAAAATATCAAATGGTTTATTCATTTCTCAAACAAAATGCTGAAATGATTTAATATGGCAAATTATAAATATATTATTTAGTTTTTTTATTTAGTTTTTTTTATCATTGAACATTATAGTTTTAGACTAAAATCTAAGGAAGAATATTAGATAAATGAGAGTATGTATATTTCCTAAATCCATCTAACAAATCCTTCTTTTATTAATATTTTTATATAAAGTTAATTTTCTTTTGAGCAATTTGGTTTAGTTATATTTATTTATTATATTTATTATTATTATTATTATTTATTATGATAAGTATTATAATTTGATTTATAATAAATATTAAAAAATGTTATACATATATGGATTAACCTAACCTAATCTAACCTAACCTAATCTATTGTATTTTATTAAATATATGATTATATCAAATATATAATTATTATTTTAAAAATAATATGAAACATTTTGAAAAATATAGAATTTCTTCTTCATCTACATGAAATAAAAAAAAATTCATAAAAGTCTACTTAAAAAAATAAATTTTGCAATTATATCGATATATCTGTGAAAAAAACAATATAATAATATAAAAACGTGTATTAAACAATATAAAATTTTTTTATATTATTTTTCTTATTTTTACTTAAAATAAAATTAGAATATCCAATCTTGCATAGATAAAAACTACTAACTTTTTCATAGAATCATATATAAATCATTTCTTAAAGAATAGAAACTACAAATTAAAAAAAAAAAAAAAATCTCATTTATCTCTCGAACATCAAGATGAAACTAGATATTTTTATTCTTTTATTTGATATAAAAAAACAATTAATCAGCAGAATTGGTTCGAAGAGGCATACTAGGTTCATACGATGTTCTATACATTAAAATTCCTTTCTCTTTAAAACGGCAAAAAGACTATTGAAAAAGAAAATATAATATAACTATAAATTTATCGACAGTGTTTCACCGACATGAAATTATGGGAACAGTTCATTAAAGTGTTTTGCCAGAAAAACGACCCGCATCGAGGAATTTATACGACGCAGCATATTACTGTTGAAAAACATCACAGGAAACTGTAATGATTTGAATATTGAATATTGAATATAATGTATTGCGCTCCGTTAGCAATAATAGTGCCAATAACTGCTTCTGGGAATAAAGCAATTTGTTCTATATCGGTGTAATATGTTTGTATAAAGACGCGTTGAATAGTCTTTACTATAGATATTAATTATACAAAAATTTATTTCTTTATCTTTTTTTAATTATCATACTACATATAACTCAAATTAAATATCATACTACATATAACTTATGTGATTTCTTTCACATATAAAACAGAATATAAAATTTTTTATCTCGAATATTATGAATATATATTTTTTCTTTAATGGGAAATAGAACATTGATAACATTAGATATCGTATAGATTTTTTTGAAGAAAAATGGCTTTCATAAATTTCTATTATAAAATTTTTAATAATGAATAAAGAGTCTTTAAACATTTAATTATAAAGAAGAGAAAAAATGAAAATAATTCCTTCTTTAAAATTCATAATGTTTTTTCAAGTACTAAAATATTAAATCTATTATAATATATTATAATATTAAATTTTTAAATATATTATTATTCGCCAATAATGAATATCAATATTTATTCAATTTTTAAACATTATAAGATTTTCAATTTATTTCTTTATTTTTTTTAATTTGTATCATATAATATAAATGTAACAATTTCCAATCTCCAAAAATATATAATATAAAATATAAAATATAAAAATTGAAATATATTTAAAAATTTTTTAAAATTTATTTTTATATTAAATATGTTATATTTTTATTACATTTAAATTTCTTGAATTGAAATATCCTATATTTTTTGAATTGTCAATACCATATCGATATACTGATTCGATATACCGATATAATCATATGCCTATATGTTATGTTAGTTTTATTTTTTAATTATAAATCTGAATAGATTTTATTTTCTAAAAAAGAATAAACACCGAATATATTTATATGAAATGTTTTATACTGAAAATATAAAATAAATATAATATTCGAATAATAGAACATTTACATGAAAATACATTCAAAAAATTACTAATTCAGATAACAGAAATTCCATAGTGTTCTATTCTACGCTATGTACTAATTTATTAATTTCCTTCCGGGATTCTTCATAGAATCTCCATATCTATAAAACCTAAAAGATATATCTCCGAAAGAGGTTTATCAAGTTAAATTAACATATACATATATATGCATCATCGTCATAATGAAGCTCGTGGAAACGATGCTCACTTACATGCCAGTTCGCTTTTCTTGAACCAATTTATGCTTCGACACGTAATTGGGGCCGAGATGCGGAATTCTGACCTTGAGCGATCTCGTGAACACTGAGACTTGAACAAGGAGCTATGGGATAAGGTGTGGAGAAGGGGAGGAAAATACAAGATCGAGAAGAGTCCGGACGAAATCGAGCGTGACCACAAGGGATGTACTATAAATCGACGTGATAAAAAATTCGAGCGCGATGTGAAATTGAACGAATATCTACTTTTTGCTCGAAATCTGCTCGTTGCACGAAAATTGTCGGAAACTGTCTGCCAATGGCCACTTTTTCCGTCTTTTCTACGATCCATTATGCGATGATCCTCAATCATGTTTCAAAAATTGATTAACTTTGACATTAAACATTGTAAAAAGAATTTTTTGCTGAATTTATATTTTGATTTAATTAAATAATTTTTGAAATGATGATATCTATGTAAATAGATAATGTTGAATCACGTTTCAAGTAATTAATAATTAATTACTATTAATTAAAGAATTTAGAAAAAAATGCTAGCTTTATTGAGAAAACAATTATGTTTTATAATTTATTTAATTATATAGAATAATATCGGTAAAATATTTTTATATATTGAAGCAATTGATATTTAAAATTTTTTCATATTTTTTGTTATTATGATTTGATAAATTAATAAAATAATAACAACAAAAATCAAAATTTACATTATATTTTTATTATACATTATTAAGTTTCGAATTTTAAATTAAAAAAGAAAGATAGATCAATAATTGTTTGGTAGCTAAATTCAGTTTGTTTTTAAATTTTTGATAATGTTTTCTTTGGTTAAATTTTTAGATAAGATATATTTAAAATATAATAAATGAAATAATATATGAATCTATTATATTTAATTTATAAAATCTATCTGTATGTATATACAGATGATTGATCTACAATCAAAAGAAACTAAATAATCTATTAAGAAGACCATACGATCATCTTTGTGATCAAAATAATTATGTGTGACAGAAAAAAATTATCTAAAACGAAATTTGCAAAAAAAAAAATCAATGAAAACGTTCAAATATCAAAGTGAAGAGCATCTAATGTTTAAAAAGAGGTCGATGGGAAGAAGAAATACAGTGGAATCGAGCGGTGAATCGAGGTCGGGCGGGCGCCAGGCTTCTGATGTTTCGAAAGTCATCTCGTTCCGTTTTTGTTCCATAAAAGCATAGGCTATCTAAAGGTCGTTCTATGTTAGTGAATCAAGGAAGATGGTGAAAAAGAAGCTCAGATGAGATGTATCATGGCGGGAACGAAAATCGGTTCAATATTGATCACTTATTGCCAATTTGTGTGGTCCCTGTTGTAGGTGTGACCGCAACGAATATCGTGAACAAGCAGTTCCGAGCCTTTCTGGGAAGTAGGAAGCTTGCCTTGGTCGTTAAAGAAAATGCGAAACGTGATGACCGTTCGATATTTTCGTTGGTCTTTCTCTTTTATTTTTTCTTTTCGTAGATCACGTTATTTCATTGAAATTTGAAAACTTGTTTTCATTGGTTTAAGAATTAAGATAAAAGAATGTATTCAACGATAGATAATTATACAGAAAAATCTCGATAATTCGAATTTCAAGAAAGAAACTAAAATCTTCATTTTATCAAAAAATTCGATAAAAATTCGATATCATAAAATTGACTTTCTTTACGCGAATCACTTTTATTTTAAACATATGACGCGTCAAATTTATCTGCCAGAATATATGTGAAGTAGAATTTTGCAATTATTTTGATTTGTCAAGGTAGAGACAAAATTAATAAATTTAAACCAACGAAACTTATACAGAACATATTCACGGACATCTATCCGGATATGAAATTGTGAATTATATTCATTTTACATTTTAATTCGATATATAAAAATTGTAAATATTTGTAAATATTTATAAAAGTATCTTTAAATAATTATTTCAGTCTCTAGACGTAACTCATTTAACAAATTTGAATTTAATTTGTTTTTTATAAATATATAAATATAATAATTATCTAAATATATCTTTTGATATCTTATAATAAATAACTAAAATTCTTAAAATATGACTCATCAATGTTATATGGTCCAACATGTGAATATAGAGAAGATTTTCTGAAATATATGTGTGCATTTCAATCGATAGAAAACCTGAAACATATATAGTCAACTTTATATTTCAAGTTATAAACTTGTTTTTACAAAATTGATTTTGAACATCGTATGTCGTAGATATATATTCTTTTTCTTCTTTTCTTTTCTAAAGTGTTCAACTTTTTTATCGTGGATTTTGTTACTAAATTCATAATATTTTGTTTCATTTTGTAATATTTAACGATTTATTAAAATGTTGAATTTTTTCTTTTTAAATCTTGATCACCATAAATTTAGATTGATTCTTTTGTTATATGTACGTGCATGCAAAATATTTCTTATATAAAAAATTTGTTCGTGAATAAATTATTTTTTTTAATTATTAATTCCTAATAATAAAAGAAATATTGTTTATTGAAATATTAATTATTGATTACTCTTTGTTAATTTTTCATCTCCTAAAAATAATTTATTTATAATTCAATTAATATTATAATATTGAAATGAAATTATGATGAAATTTTTGATAAATTCCAAGATATAACAATTTGATATAGATATATGGAGAAATAACCCATCGAGTCAATTTTAAATATATTAAAAAATAATATATTATATATATTATTAATATAATATATTATATATATTAAAAAATAATATATATATTAAAAAATATATTAAAAATAATAAACAGTAACTAATTTTTTCGTTATATGATCTATTATATGTGATCTATCATATAATATGTTTTAAAAATACTTATAAATAAATGAAAAATCAAAATTTTATTCACAAACGTAAAAAAATTGTAAAAAAACTGTTTAAAGTATATTTTTCCAATGATTCAATATCTTGTGAAAAAATCCTCGAATCATGCATTCGCAATCAATCGATACCTCGATGAAAGAATGTAACGAAAAATACGTGCTCTGAATAAACAATGTATATCTGAATGGCATACGAAATTTTATCATTCATTTTACCAGTCATCAGCCATTCCTGTCCCTTATAAATATCGTTTCTTGTCGCACTGTGAATCTTTAATTTTTAAAGTTGTTCGTTTAAATCATGGTTCACTGGTATGCGCTATTATACACTCGACAAAATCTTGACAGACGAGAATTAAGAATATTTGCAGCGGTATATAACGTGTTATAACGCGTAAGATACCTTCACTGTTTTTATACGAATACCGCTTAAGACACGGATGAGAATGTATTTATAATTCGCAAACTCTCTTTGAATAAAAATTTATAGAGTAATTAGTTAGATTTAGTGAATAATTGAAATAAGAATTAAAATTAAAATTAAAATTAAAATTATATTGCAAGATATATAAGTTTATTATTAATTGTAATAAATAATTAAGTTTATTATTAATTGTAAGTTTATTCGGATAAAAAAATAAGAGAAATAAAGAAATATTGCTAAAAATGAAGAGAAAAAATTAATCCTTTTAATTATAGCAATACTTAATAATAAATATTTAACTATTTTAGAAATACACATACATAAAAGAACATATGAAATTTACAAACAGTATTTATCTATATAATTGGTTCTTTAAGAAAATATATCATGTATAACGAATTATAAATCTTGATTTATTAGAAAATTTATTAGAAAATAAAAATAACATAAATAGTTTTAAGGAAATTTAAAAAATTATTTCATTCTATTTCCATTTAATATACATTTTAATTGTTTAAAAATAATCATCTAATAAATAGAACGATATTTTTGTATATCAATTTTTGTATTTGTTTTATATTGTCCAGATATATATAATATATAATATATAATATATAATATATAATATAATATATATATATAATATATATATATATATATATATATAATATATAAATATATTAATATCTTATACCTACTACAAAGACATTAAAATATTTATAAATTCTTAATTTATATTTATTATTTTTTATTAGTTTTTTGATCGAAGAAATAGTATAGAAAGAGATAGCATATAAAATAAGAAATAATATAAATAGAATTGACGGAAAACTAAGAAATCAAAGAATCCACAGAATAATTCATATCAAGAATAATCGAATCTTACTATAAAAAGAAAAGCGAAGAATTTTCAATAATAAAAAATTGTAATTTCTTTTTTTTAAATTGATTTTTTGAAGAAATAATTTGCAAATTCTTATTAAAAATAATATAATTATATTAAAATAATAATATAAGAAATGACTAATATTAAAAAAGAATTAAAACTGATTAAACAATTTGATTAAACAATTGATTAATGATAATCATTATTTATAATCATCAATGTAGTTTAAATTTGATAAACGAAAATTTTTTTTACAAAAAAAATTTATTATAAAAATATGAATAATTCATCAAAATGAATTTCAACTATTTTATGAAAAGTAGGAATATCGTATTTTTTTTAATTTTTTAAAAATGCGACCTTTAATCGAAAAATAAAAATTCGTTTATAATTTTTTATATTAAAAAAATAATTTTTCAATATAATTTACTATTTTAAAATATATTTAAAACAGGAAAAATATATTTAAGATCATTTCTTCTCAATTAAAATTGTTTAAAATATTGTTTAAAATACCATTATTTTAAAAAAAATTCAATTCGATAAGTAGTTTTCAAGATAAAAATTCAAACGTACGATCTTTTTCATGAAAATTGGGAAAATTATAAAATTCAAAATCTATAATTTTTAAATAATTATGAAACTAGCAAAATGATATTATAAATTAATTTTATACGTAAACTACTATATGAACTATTATATCTCAATTTAAATGAAATCCAAAATATCGATTTGGTGTGGAATAATCTAATAGCTAATTAAATCAATGTGACGGCATTATTATCGAACATTAACAATATTTTTGAAATCATGTACGAAATAAAGCATCAAGAAAGCAAGTAATAGAGAGAAAGGTTTATAGATTTTATAAGTAAATAATTGATTGTTCTTCTTAATGAGAAAGACATCGTATAAAATAAAAACTATTGTATTTATTTATTTAATGTGTCAGGAATTTAAAGAAAATAATTAATTTTATAATTAAGAAGTATGAATGAAAATTGAATTCAATGCTCAGATTATAAAGAAGGGATTTATGAGAAACTTTGACATTTCTGAATGTTCAAACAATTATATTTGTCATTGTTATAAGGTATTTTGTAAGCTGTGTCCGTGATATATTATTGCGGATATATATGTATGTGCATAATTTTTACTATATATAATATTAGATACCAGTTTGTATTCATATTTATATTGAAGATCACGCATCAAAGTATAAATCAATTTTTACCGAAGATTATATTGATAATATTGATTATTTTGTTCTTTAATTTTTTGTATTATTGATTTGTAATTAAGACAAAAGAAAATTTATTTATATATTATCTTTTTATATTTATGTAAGAAAATCTTAACTTCTGTTATTTAAAAAAAGTTCTTCTAATAACAGAACTTAAGATTTTTTTTAAATAAACATGAAAAGATTTTCGTTGATAAAAATTTCTACCAATTAATGAATTTCTTTCAAAATGTATGCATGATATCTACTTTCTACAAGATGTTAAAAAAAAATCCAAGAGTTTAAAGATTTATAATATTCGTTAAGAGCAGTAAAAAATCAACATAGAATATCTAGATTTAAAATAGATCTTGCCTTATATAAGATAGATAAAATATAAGATAATCAATTCTTTCGAAAAAAAATTAATTTTTGTCATTAACAAACATTCGCAATATAAAAAATATAAACAAAGATATTGATTCCAGAGATTATTAGTTCAAAGTTATCAATTCAATTATTACTAATATTAATTAGTATTAAAAGAAATCATTTTATATCCAGAAATTTTTAATGTACATTTAGCATTGTTATTCTCTATTTCATGTTTCTATTCTCAATTCATGTTTGCTTATTATTCGAATATAAAAATAGTAGATATACATTTTGTATAAAATAATTGATTTTGTCAATAATTTATTCGTGTCTATAAAGTAATTTCTGTTAATATTAGTTAATATTAGTAATATTAGTAATAATTATTAAACTAATAATTGAGTTAATATTCTCCTGAATCTTCTTTCTCTATTTATATTATATATGTATTCTGAAAAAATTCACTTATTCGATATTGAATATTCGTGAATGATAAAAGTCAGTTTCATATCGAAAGTATTGATTACAAAATATATATTGATTGCTATATTATTATATTGATATTATATCTTAAAAATTTTTCACATCTTGTATATGAGAAAAGTATAAAAGTGATATAAAAAGAAATATTTCTATGCTATTAATGGAAATGATTCTTAAAAATCGAAAGTAGGTTATCGTTATCGATCACCGTTGAAGAAAACAAACATTTCATATTGGAAAAGCAGTTATACATGTATGTATAACTTGCATGTGCATGCAGTCGATCATAAATATATTATTGCTCTTGATTATTAGTATCGAATTGATCTTTACAATTTGAAATCGCAATGAAAAATTTATATACGTATTTATATACGTAAATTTATATACAAATAATGTTCTCGTTACATCTCACAAAAGGAATGAATAATTTTTAAATTTAAGTAAATAAGTTATTTAAATAAAGCTTTAAACATTTTTGATAGATTTTGTCATTTTTTTTTAAATGTTTAATTTTTTTTAAATAATTATAATTGAAAACCTTTCAATAATTCTTATAAAAAATTTAACTTTAATTTTAAAGATACATAAGATTCAAATTAGAATTACTAACTAATTAGAACTTACATCGATTTTTGGTATTAATCTTAATTAATCTTAGCTAATTTTAATTATCAAAAATCAAGAATTTAGAATTTTTTATTACTTTATAAAAATATATATACTTTAAAAAACATATTTAGAATATGTAATATAATTCTTATCCTTCTTATAATCTTAAACCAAAACCAAAAAATACAATCAACATCTCAATAACTCAATATTCTTTCGTGCATTCAATGATACAATCAATATCAATCAAAATGATAATATCGATAACTGCAACTTATCATGTTTATTATTTAATCCAATTTCTTTAATTGACCAAATTCATAGTCACTCAACCTCATTTTCAACTTATTAGATTATGATTAATGCAAAATGATATATCAATTATTCGATAATCAACAAGTATTAATAATACAATCGAGGCAAGCGAAAAGCAGAGAAATTTATTAAATTTTATTTTAATTATTTTAATTATAATATAATTTTATTTTAATTATTAAATTTTATTTATAAATCGTCATAAAAAAATGTGAAATACCATGTCCATCGTTGCAAAAAACTAAAAAAAATCGATCATTGTGAAAGAGTGACTGTGATGTTTTTCCATCTCTTTTGTTTTATATTCGACTATCGATTAACACTTTTCATCAATCTTTCTCATATGGAAATGGTTCAGGGTAACGGATAAAAAAGAAAAAAAACAAGTTTATCGATGGAATTAAAATAAAAGATATAATAAAAAAATCTGCTCGTTCTCCTTGAAGAATGCCGCGAAACGAATTGACATTCAAACGAAATAGCGGCTTTCCCGATTTGAAAGTAGACACCTGTATGCTGGAATCTTTCACTCGCGCATAAACATGCCATGTGGCGAGAATAAATCTGAATTCGATTTGCCACGAATTTACGACGATATTGTCACCAAACAGTGAGAAACGATGCAAATCGAGAGATTAATATCATCATATCCTGAAGGATCGTGTTTAAAATTTTCTGTAATATTTGCACTTACGAAATTTTAAAAAGTTAAAGTTAAAATTAAAAAGTTAAAATTAAAAAATTGTGTCGAACAATATCTTCAAATAAAAAAAAGTTGATTTATATCAAGGAAACAACGTTACATTTTATTTATTTGTATATAATTTTAAATAAGAGAATGTTTTTATTTTAATCTGCGTGCCGATATAATTGCGAATGCAAAATAGAATATTTTTTTTTATTTGTATAAAAAACTGCAATTTTTGGATCATGTATTAATGCAATAATTAAATAATCTTCTCTATTTATTTCTCATTTATATCTCAAATTTTGTTATTATATTATTTATGGTTAGCGTATAGTGATTAATTTTAGCGAACATTTGCTTCTAACTGATATCACGAGTATAACAAAATATCTCGTAATTTTTTCAAAAGCTAATAAAAATAAATAAAAACAATTAAATTAAAGAAATATTTCAGAAAATTGAGATGATTCTTTTAATTCAACTTTTGGTTCGTTATTTTTTTTTTTTTTTAAATTGCGAGATACTTTATTGTAACAACAATTAGAAATATGCATTCATTAAAACTATCTACTAAAAAATTATAAGTGATATAATAAATTTTGAACTAATAGTAGAAGAACTATTATGAATTAATACACGGTTTTCTTGAAAAAATTGTTAAAATATTTCTAATATACGGTATATCCGATTTTATTATTAAATATCTATACTGAATATTTCTGTAAAATATCAAAAATGCGAAAAAATGTTTAAAATATAAATTATATAATATCAAGGATATGTAACGATGATAATTGTTAAATTTTTAAATAACTTTGGAAAACCATATACAGTTATATGTAATTATATTTAAATTTTTTAATTCTATATTTTTTATAGTTATTTATATTTATATTATATAGGATGATCCAAATATATGGACATATCCAATGACTAGAGATTTTTATAAATAATTTTTTAAGATTATTATAAATAATTTTAAGGAATTTTTTTCTTTGCAAAAAGTTTCATTAATGAAACAGCTTTATTAATGAAAAATACTAACCAATTACGGAGCAAATAATCTAATCGAGCTGTAATAGTAGCGTTGGTTACGTATCATCGAAAAAACGAACAAGTCCAAGCAACATATATTAAAAAAAATATATTGAATATAACAAATATTTTTTTACTAATAAAAAATTATATCAAATTTTACCAGAATGAACAATAAATAAATTAATATAACATTCAGCACATGCTCCATAATTGGCCAATGTTTTTTGTTAATAACTCATTAACAAATCTATTAACAAACGAAAGTTTTTGCAAAAAAAAATGTTGTTTGAAATTACTTTAGGAATATCTAATTAATATCTCTAATAATCTCTAATAATTAATAGGTGTTTTCACATTTTTGGGATACTTTGTATATATACTTGTATATATAATGTATATCGTTTAAAATCATTTCTTTTTAGAATTATCATAACGTATAATAGACTCCAAACAATTTTTTCACAGAATATAATAGGTAAAATTAATACCAGTGACAATGCTTGAAATATATGTATAAATATAAATCAATTATAATAATATACTATAGAAAAAAAATATTTTACGAATTTCTTATTTACAATATTTTGATTAAATTAATGTTTATTGAAATTATATTAATTTTATCTATTAAATAATCCAATCCATAAATTTTTTGATTAATATTAATACATATTTTATATAACAAATATGCCTAATAGTTATTTCATATTTAATATTATTTTTCTATAGGAAAAATTTGCAAGTTTCAAGTTCTAAGCATTTTATGCATTTATTATTTTCACAAGTATTAAATGGAATCTTGAGTAATAAATTGCATATTGTTTAATGCAGTGATTATGTTGTTTTATTTTTATAATGAAATTCAATATCATACGTGAAATTGAATAATATTTCTGTTCTAATATATTAAATGATATTAATGGAAGAATGATATGAAGAATGAAAGAGATATAAAAAAGCAAAACTGAGAATTATATATATAAAAAAAAATTATAGAAAGAATATATGTATATTATATACTACATAATGCATATATATTTATAGATATTTATAGATTTATAGATTTATAGATATTTTATATTAGAACATTTATTAAAAATTTTTCAAAGGATTCATTTATTAGATAATTGCTTCGTCTTGTTAATAAATATTTCTTTTCAATTCCTATCAATTCACATTGATGGCTTTATATATTTATATGTATAATCACACATGTTCTTATCAAGTAATGCAAACTACTATTTACATATAAATTACATTTACATACATATATATATTATATATATAATATATATAATAAAAAGATTCATTCTATTTTATTTATTTTTTCTTTTTATTTTATTTTATTTATTTATTTTTTTATCAAATCGGAAAAAATATAATAATACATCAAAGAGTTTACATCATATCTCTACTTTCACAAATTTAATTATAATCTATCTAAATGGCAAATTTTATTCGATCCAATAAAGATGTTTTGCAATTAGCATCAACTATTTTTATCCAATATTGCTTCTCTCAGTCCGTCTATTATTGCCGATGTATTATGATAGCGTCAGGAGACTGCGAAAGATGCTGAAAAAGAAAATGATATTCATGATAGAATATCTAACCAACGAATATCGGATTCATTGAAGACAAGTTGATTATTCGATTTTCGATGCTTTTAAATTTTTATGTAAGATGAAAAGTCTACTGATAAATTTTAATATTAATGCTTTTTCAATAGATAAGTTTTAAAAGAAGATATGTCTCTCTAATTAATATATTATTAGTAATTTTTATTTTATTATTTAAAAAAATATCTTATTTATGTAGCTATTTTTTATATTATGAAAATCTCTTATAAATTTAAAATAATATTGATAATAATTGAGTAATTAATTTGTTAATTCAATTCTTCATTTTTTGTATTAAATAATATTTTCATTAGGCAAAATGACAGATCTCTTTCTCTATGTTAAATCTTTGATTTATTTTGTTAACTGGATAAATATTCTTTTAATATACAATAAATAAAAAAAAATATTTCAGAATAATAATACAAAATAAAATTAAATTCATTCATTTTTTATTGTAGTGAATAATGTGGTGATTTTCATATTTGTAATTTATGAAATTTTGATAGTTTTTTAAATTCGAACAATCAATATTACAAATAAATATTTATATTATAAAAATTACTATTTTCCTGCGATTTTTAATATTATAAATCTTATAACATACTTAATAAAAAATTGTCAAAAAATTTATATAAATTTTTGTGCCGTGATAATTACATTTGCACGTTAAAATTATAAACATCATCAATTCGATGATATTTCCATCGTGTTAGATCAACTTTACAACCTGACGGCAAAGTTCTGAAAACACGATGCATCGTTTTACTTTGTCTTCCTTCCTTTTTCCATCCCCTTCCTTGCATCCCCTTTTCGTTGTTTTAGAGTGGGGAAGAATTAACAAGTTACTATCCTACCAGAGACTGGCACGTGTAATTACGTTCGTTACATCGCGTTACGTACGTTTACTCTAGCTGCTAAGGAGCGTCGACATATCGTTAAGCTAGCCGGTGATTCTGTCGAACGTCAGAAAAAGAGCCGCGAAAAAAGGAAACGCGAGTGAGCTGGGCAGAAAAGCGGCGTTAGTATGCTATAGCAAGGAACGAACTGGAACATCCGTTGCCGCTGCTGTCTTCCCTCCATATCGCCGCGTTCTTCAGGAATTTTTACGACTTGGACTCGACGGTCGTTCGAGCTAGGATAGCAGCTTGGGTTCCTCTCCCAGCCAACATGAGGGCCACTTGTACGCCTTTACTACTTTATGTTTAAGCGGCTATTAGCGGCGATTCTCGCGACGGCAGTCTTCTCTCAGCCCACACTGCAGCCCACCTTGCAAAGATTATTATCTTCCCTCCCGGGAATATCTATCTCTGGCACCTCTTTGTTACAAACGCGCGCGCCAGTTACGAGTATGTGTACACTTTTAATTCTCTTCCTGGTCCTTTACTTCTTTCACTGGAAGGATCTAGTAGTTAGAAGCTAACTACTAACTGTAGTTATTTCATTGTATAATTTTATCGTAAATACGATAAAGATTTTATTTCATATATTGATAATTATTTTATTATTTCACTTTTTAACAATTTATTCAGAAAATAATAAATTATTATATTTATTAAATAGATTATTTATTGTAGTATATAGGTGGAGAAGTTATAAATTAAATCATCTAATACTACTAATTATAGAATTTATTGCAATTTATTACATTTACATTATTTATTGTAACTGAATTTGGAATTTATTTTTCACTAATATTTTGAAACGAATGATAAGAAAACGTGTGTAAATTTATAAATAGATAATATAATAATATTATCTTTAAAAAATAAAAAGTTAAATAAAATTAATGAATTATATTATATACTTGTATCAATTATATAATATATTTATGTATATCAATTTGTTAATAATAATTGTACAAATGAAACAAGTTTTGCATATCATTTTATTATTTGCGAAAAATTAAAAATAATTTTTTGCAACAGAAACATATACAAAATATATCATTGAACAAAATTATTTATAAATTTAATTATCAATTCATAAATTAATCTTTTCATTATATATACATGTAATTTATATTATATCAATTTAATGCCAAAAAATTAATAAAATCGAAAAGACGAAGTTGAAAGTATCATACTATATTTTAATTTTTAATTTCTTCAATACTTTTAAAAATTCTTCAATAATTTTTAAAAATTCTATAACTTTTCTAAATTTATCAATGTTCGAATGATATTTAAAGGAAGATATCGTAATATCTAACAATACAAATTTCTTAAAATAAATCTAAAATAATGATATATCATTCAAAATCCTGTCCCTGTTCTGCGTCCTGGAAACCAATCGAGCCACATCACCATGGCGGATCGTATAAGGTCAAATCTGCCGTTGGTATCCTTCGTCGATCACCCACGCCCGTGCCTACACCCATTGTTCGCTGTAGGAAGGTCGTTTTCGACGGAAACAGGTTCGCATTGCTCCATGGAATTCGCTATTTCCTGGAAACCACAATCGCTTCATGATGCGACGATTTTCAGAGATCGCGATTCTCACACCATTGTGGAACCATTCTTTTACCGAGATGGAAGATTAACCTCGGTATGCTCAATAATCAGTTATCTGTGTAGAAACGAGTTTGTAGAAAACTGCTTCAAATTTATCCTGGCAACTCTGTTTATGAATCAACTAATTTTTATTGACAATTTTGATGAACTTTTTTGGTTAAAGCTTAATCGATTAGATTATACATTATAATATTTCTAGATCATGGGAAAAAACATTGATATTTTTTATGTGAATATATAGGCTTTGTATTTATGTTTTTAAAACAAATCTGAATAAATGAGAATTGTTTAGACTAATCATTTTGAATCAACCAAATTAATTTGTAATCTGATATCTTTTTCCTAAAATATGGAATTAAAAACTACTAATAACTACAATTCTATTTAGATTTCTTTTGATTCTTACAAATTTAAATATTTTAATATAATATAATAAATATAATATATATAATAAATTATAATACAATATAAATATAATATTATAATAAATTATAATACATATCGAATTAATTAATAATACATATATTAAAAAATTATGAATAACAAGTTAATGTAAATTACATATTAATTAACGTTTTTCTTAATTAATATGCAATTTAAATTTTATTTTAAATAAAAATTAGAAAATTATTTATAAATTTATTTGACAACTCTTTTTCTATTGTATATTATAATCTAAAAATTAAAAAATAATTATTTTTATAAATCAAATCAATAATTATACTTTTACACAATCTCGGTATATTTCCTAATATAAAACAACGTTATATATATAAAATATATATAATATATATATATATATATTTTCGATTAACAATTAATTATTAATATTAATAACAATTATATAATTATATTAATAACAATATAATTATATTATATTGTTATTATATAACAATATAATTATATTAATAACAATTAACACCAATATAAAACATTGTTTTATATTATATATATATATATATATATATATATTTTCGATTAACAATTAATTATTAATATTAATAACAATTATATAATTATATTAATAACAATATAATTATATTATATTGTTATTATATAACAATATAATTATATTAATAACAATTAACACCAATATAAAACATTGTTTTATATTATTATATATATATATATATATATATATAAAATAATGTTTTATATTGGTGTATTGTTAATCGAAAATATTTTTTATACCATTCAATTTGTATAAAATAAAAATGGTAGAAAATTCACCATTAAAAATGAATGATATATTTTTATTTAAACTTATGAACAAAGTCGAGCCATTTTTATTTTTGTCATGATGAAACAATAGCATCCTTTTTTCAGTTAGTGAAATTGATGGCATGCGTCAAGTAAAATTGATTATTATGTATTAAAGAAAAATTAACAATTAAAAAACAATTAAACGCCTCTATTCAAGTGATCATGTTGTACTACTTTAAATGCGTTTCACAATGTGTAGATAATATAATCATTTTTTTAATTTTCAGTTTGAAAATATGTTAGTAGATATATTTTTATATCATATAAATTCTATAAAATTTAAAAATAATCTAATGACTTCATTATTATCAAAAAATTTTTGAAACATTCTAATAATTATGTTACATTTTAATAAAATAATAAAAATCAAATATTTATATTTTAATATTTTAAATTTTCGAATTAATGTATTATTTTTCTTGTAAATTGAATACAATCCAATTTTGATAAGATATTTTTTTTATTACATCTTGATATAAAATATTTTTAAAAAGTACACACTATTATTAATATATAAATTTTTATATCTTTTATTTACATTATATATTTTGAATATTATGTATTTTTTAATTTTTTAATTCATTATTTTTCCTTTAATAATTTTTTTTATATAAAAATCATCTTCTATTATAAAATCATTATAAAAAGCTAATCTATATTTTTTCTTTAATATTGTTTTATGCTATAATTTATAATATTTAAAAATCATTCATTTATACAATTTCATATTTTTTCTTATCGTTATTTAATATTCTAAATTAAAATTTTTCATTTCGAATTCATTGTATGTGCTTAATTTGTGAATTGCTTTATGTGAGAATTACAGTTTATGACATTTCCTTGAGAGAATCGCAAATAACGAAAAGATGAGTCACAAAAGGAATGTGATACGGTCAACAGTATACTTGCTGCTTTTTGTCCTAGCACTAAATCACTAATGCTTCAAACGATTGACATCAACAATCGCAAAAACGTACCCATAAGTCATTAGATTTACTGATTGAAAAAATTTTTTCATTAAAAAAGGAGATTTTTTTATCGAAATTTCCGATTAGAAAAATTCTAATACATTAAATTTCTGAATTCTTTGAAAAAAATATATCATTTATTATTTTAAAACATATAATAATAAATAATTTAACATTATTTATAAATAAATAAAAGATAAGATAAATAACATTATTTATAGATAAATAAAATTTAAATATTTTAAATATAAAAATTTTTTTTATTAAATATAAAAATTTAAATATTTTTTTCTTGACAATATTTTTAATTTACATATTTTATTATTGTATTATATATATTATTATTACATTTTACCTCATGTTATTTAGTTAGTTATTTTTAAATATATTGCAAAATATACTATATATCAGTTTATAAAATCATTTTATAAAAGTTATATCAATTATGTGTCTCTAAATAATGTCAAAATTAAAAAGTTTTAATTTATAAAAATGAACATTATTTTACAATTATTTTACAATACATAATTATTTTACAATTGTAATTTATAAATATAAATATTCTGAATTACATGTAACTTCATTATACGAAAATGTATTTCGATTATTTATTATTTAAAAAACGGCAATTGAATATAATCATATCATATTTTATATAATTCAAATAAACATAATATTCTAATCATCACAAAAATAATCGAACAAATGAAGCAGATTACACTCGATCTTGAATATAAATCGAATGAATCATCGAAAGTGAGTGCAGCATCGATGACGATCGATGGAATGTGATGTCCTGATCACGATATAAGAGAAGGCGTTGAGGAAATGCGATTAAAGGGGACTGGATGGTTTAGATTTTCCTCGGTCCTCGGTTACCCTGAAACTAGTAGAACTCATTCACCATTCGTTAAACGATGCGATGAACATGTTACAATGAAACATTGTCGCGAAGGTCAGCCCCATAAATTTTTGTCATTCATTTACTAACTATGTGTAAACACGTTCACGAAAATATAATTGGATCATAAAAAAATAACTTAAATCTATACAGAGCGAATTAAAAAAAGATCTTTTCTCCATTTTCTAATAAAATAGAGAAATTAATTGACAACAATAATTGACAATAATTTCGTGAATCTGGAGATTGAAGAAATTCTAAAGACTTTATTTTGAATAATTATAAGATAGAAATTATTAAAGATGAAATTTTTTCAAT
This sequence comes from Apis laboriosa, assembly GCF_014066325.1. NCBI lineage: Eukaryota > Metazoa > Arthropoda > Insecta > Hymenoptera > Apidae > Apis > Apis laboriosa. Next base: position 2,686,002 of record NW_025222966.1, on the reverse strand, counting down.
TTGATTTGCTACAGTATTCAATAGAAGAATATTAAAATTAATTTAAAATCTTGCAGCACATAAGGAAGCAGATCTATTTTTAATAGTTTTTAAATATTAAAATATATTAAATATTATTATACGCATAATATATTTAAAAAATAATTATTCTATATTATGTGATATAAACTAATGCATATAAATCAATAAGAAATTAGACATCTATACTTTTTTAATTGTTTTGTGCAATAAATAAATTCGGATTTATCTTTTTCTTATTCAAATAAAAAAAGAATTTTATTAATAAAATATTAATATAAATAAATTTTATTAATAAAATTTATTAATAAAATACAAATTAATAAATTATATGTTATTATTTATTAATCATTTTTGGAAATTTTGATGCAAATCGGAAGCAGGTCGAAATTTAAAAAATTCATCAAAAATTGAAATGAAAACTAATTCTAATTTTATAAACAAATTTTTTCAATTTTCTTATTGTTATTATAAATGTTCTAGAATTGCAAAATATTGAAGATAAATACAAGGCTGTACTTAGATAGATTCTCAGTTGCATTTGTAAATAATCATTTAATATAATATATAAATTTTTCGACTCAATTTATATATAAAAATATGTAGATATTTTTATATATTATGTAAGAAAATATATCTTATATGAAATATTAAAGAAATTAAAATGATGATTTTCATAATTTCTTATTAGATAAAATAAGTAGTTGAAGTTATTTAGATAAATTAAACTATGAAGTTAATTAAATGATATGTAATTTCGATATGTAAAATAAGCACCAAAAAAATACATTTAAATGACGACACTAAGGTCGAAGTAAGTTACATAAATTATTCACAAAGATGTATCTGTTGTATATAGTATAATAAAAGTCGCGATAATCATATTACAAACAATATCATATTGCTTGTTTAAACATAAATATTTAACACTGCGTTAAAAAACGAATAATTCGTTAATTACAATTATATCATCATGAAATGGTGATAGAGAAATGATTTATATCGATTAATTACCACTTCTTTCATATTGAACACTTGTATATTATATAAACTTCAATGTATTTATGTAATTATCAATATAAAATTTGAAGATTAAATAAAATATTTAATGAAATTCTTTTACAAATTTTATAAATTTTAAATATTTCTTTAAATTTCTTTAAATTTCTTTAAATTCTTTATATTTTTCATTGGAGAATGATTTTAAATAAATATTATGAATATTAAAAAATTGAAAAGCAATATATATATATTTCAATACTAATTTTTATGAAAATTATGAAAAAACAGTAGATTGTGAATTAAGATCTTTCTATTATAAATATATTTGTAATTTTATGACAATATGAAAATAAATAGTTTTATATAATTAAAAAATTAACTTATTAGATTATTCATAATATTACAACTAAGAAAAGAATTCAATGAAATACAAATATAAATATATAACTATAATATAATATAAGAATATAATAAAGTATAAATAAAATATAATAAATAAAATAAAATATAAATAAAATCATAAATGTGGAATAATATATATGTATTGAACCAGGATAAATGTAATCATTTTACGTTCCTTTTCAGAAACATATTTATTTCATGTAATACATAAATGTTTTTAAAACTATAAATTAAAACAGGTAAAAAGAAAATAATATGATTGAAAAAAATAATTTCATATCATTCTTATATATACAAATAACTATTTTCCTACAATTTTCTTCTTTAGTAAATTCTGTATTAGATAGCTTGAATTCGTTATCCGTAATATAGCGTTACTTTCAGTCCAGAGATCGCATAAGAATTTTCGACTCATTATTAAAATAAATTCTATCATAGGATATACAAAATCGCTATGCTAATACATTGACCAATATGGCAACAATAAGAATCGTATTTGCTATTAGGAATGGCATATGGCAAAGGGCAGCATGTTGAATGAAAAGGAAGAACGTTACACCTATATCCAAAAAATGTATATGCGGTATAAACATACATTAAATGCTTCTAATCCGATAAGAAATTGACTGATAAATCACCATTTTCTATTGAAGAATGCACCCACATATTCACTACGTCACGTGCAATCACTATGAACATTCACAAGCGGCAAAAAGAGAGAGTCAGTCTTTAATGTCAGATGTTACTTCGTCATTTCGCAGTATAAAGTTCCNATATATATATATATATTTGATAATAGTGGTAACGGAACAAAATATAAAAATAATTTTATTTATAAAAATATCTTGAAAAGAAAAAATAACATTTAAAACTTGGTTTACGAAAAACACTTGATTTTTGAAAATTTATCAAATATAGAATTTATAAAAAGAGAAATAAAAGATATAAAATAAAATTTTGTTGTTTATTTTTTCTCAAAAAAATTGAAATTGAAGAAATAATTAAGTACTAATAATAATAATAGTAATAATTTAATTAAATAAGTACTTGTGTATTCAACGAATTTTTAAATTTGAGTTTTTCGAAGATTGGATTTTTCGAAGACTGAAATGAAAATACTTTTACTTTTACTTTTTACTTATTTTTTATTTATTTTTCACATATAATAAATTCATTCATATAATTTAATCGCGAATTAATTCTTTTTACATTTGATAAAAAATCTTTTTTTTTTTCGATTTACTTTTATATGTAGAATAATTACTTGCATACTTGTATCATCAGTTACCATTTTATATGTATATGTGATATTTTAATGTAAATGTATCCATAGAATGAAGCTACCTTCTCTCGTTTGTCATGCATTTCCTTTTAATCGACGCATTGAATGTTCTTGTACCACAAGAGGCTTTGACTAACTTTCCTGTTTAGTTTCAAATAAATCGTATGAAAGAATTCTTTGAAGAATTAATAATATTGGTATAAATTATTCTTTACAAAATCTATAAATAAATTTATCAATGTGATTTGTTTTACTTAATCTAAAATATAAAATTCTTTTTAAAATATAAGTACTTTATATTTTAAACAAAAATTTAATATCATTAAATAATTAATTAATAATTTTCATTTAAATGGATTTGAGAATCGTTTGCTGATAAATTTTTCTAGTTTTTCAAATAAAATAATATTTAAGTTTGAGATATTAACAAAGCTTTAGATATCATTTCATAAAATAAGATATTATGATGATGACAATTGAATGTTTGATATCAGTATTCATGATTAATTTCCATTTATTTTATGACATACAAAAAAATACGTGCAGAATTTTTTAAATTCAAAATTTTTCAATATATCAAATAAAATACTGAAATATATTTTTATCGATTCTTATACTCAACGAGGACAAAGATAGAATTTCATATTGAGAATTAGAACCTAATACCAAGGTTTTTAATATCGACTTTCGCTTTCGATCGTAAATGAATTATTACGTAATAGAAAACAGTAGCTCATAAGAATAAGAATGTAATATTTTCTCGTATCGATCTTCGCTCATATTTTGAATCAAATGTAATTTATATAAAATAATAAATAATAAATAATAAATAATGTAATTAAAAATTTCATACGAAGTTTTAATTATTAAAAGCTTATAAACAAGCAATAAATATTAAGAATCTCATGCAAGGTTTTCAAGTTATCGTTAACTTTCGCTTTCGAATAATTTATCACTCGATAAAATGAAGAGAAAGTAAAATTCTTTATAAATCATTGATAGAAACTCCACTTAAGAAATAATACATACAACATAAATGAAATAAAAAAAATCTTGAGCTTACCTTGTTTTCCAGATGTATTCTTGATCAACAGCCAAATATTGATGATCTTTCCACTTTTTCACTATAAGCCACAAATAACAGTGGTCACTTCCTGTTTACTTGTATCAAATACTATTTCAAAAATACACTACGTCCACGTGGTCGCTTTGGTGTCGATCTTTTCTCAAAATATCCGCTCCGATTGTTCAAATAATCTCCAAATGATAAACGGTTAACGTGTGTAAAAGATATTTATACGATTATGAATCAAGGTCAAAACACCACTCTGATATCGAGCACACGTCACGCGAAACGCCTCCGCATGAAGCATCGATCTCATAAACAGTTCAGTCTCGCAAAGATTTCGAAACACCACAGGTGATCCTTCTTATGAAAGAAGGTCCATTGGAGAGGATCGAAAGAAGTGGGAAGAAGTGAAAGAAGAATGAGAAACAGAGAGAGAGAGAGAGAGAGAGAGAGAGAGAGAGAGAGAGAGAGAGAGAGAGAGAAATAGCAAGAAATAGATTTCGATGGGAGTTGACCGACAAATATGTCCTTGATAAGCTAATCTCCACAGAAAAAGAGATCCTCTTCAATATGAATTTCGTGAAATCGCCCCTGGAATCGTCGTTTTGACGATGTCCAAGGTAACAGGGTCGTTGCCGCGAATCTTTCTAGAATGATGATCGTCAGAGGGGGATCTCACGATGGCTCGAGTCTATGGTCTCGGGAGAACTGACAGTGGCCTCCGCTCACCAGAGTAAGGTACACCCTACTACCTTACCACTACAACTGCTAGTTACTGGTGCTACCACTACTAGTCAGAATCATGGTATAACTACTACTACTACTACTAATGCTACCACTATCGACTCGAATCACTCTCTCCCTTCTGTTCTCTGTGTTCGTCTCGTCGTCCGGTCGTTCTACGATGCCAATCTGATGGCTTTCTTTTCTCCTCGTCTAACCTCGCGTTCTCCTTTGCACTCTCCTAAATCCCCTGCCAATCCAACTTCATTTTCTTTGCCACGGCGGTTCTCGTTGTATCAGAATACCACGAGACGGCGAACGTCCTTACCATATGTGAAAGGCGCACCCACATGGACTCTCTGGCCTCGTTGCACTCATGTTTATGATTCTGTTACGGGTCTCCAGTTGCGTGGATCAAAGCGCGCACGCGTGCCGCCTCTCGATCAGGGATACCATGTGAATCACGAACATATCAATATTATGTTGCGTTTGATGCGACGTTTTCTGATGCCAAAAAATCTGGTAGTGGGCGTCACTATGTCGCGCCACGGGCAATTTCGAGATCTGTTCTGCCCAATTATGGAAAAATATTTATAGAAGAATCTATTCGTGCCAAATCTTATTTTATCGATAGTTTAACGATTTCATTCCATTAACATTCTAATATAATATTTTATGTAACTGTTTTTTTTATTTATTATAGGCATTATTATTTATTATATTATTTATTATAAGTTTTCCATGAATTTTTTTAGCAAGATATTATATTTTACTAAATAAAATTTAGTATCGAGATAATAATATAATAAAATATTAGCACTTATTTAAAAATCTAAAATCTAAAATATCTAAATTTAAAATATCTAATCCAAAAAAATTCACTTTGTTTGTTTAGTTTCTCTTATAATTAGATTATGTTTGTTTTTGAATTTAATCTTAAAAAATCATAAATTATTAAGATTTAACGTATCATATTTTTTTATAATTATGATAAATTTTTTATTTTTAATTATGATAAATTTTTATATTTTAAAATATATTTTTATATTTTTTATATTTTTACTTTTTAATAATTATATTGATTAGATTTTTAATAATGAGGATTTTTTCATTTTAATTATATAATGTATAATGTGTTTTTTCTTCTATTATTTGATTCATAATATTTTAGAGATTATTTTAATTTAAATTTTATTCAATAGATCAAATTTATGTTAAAAATTTACAGTTTTCTGTATTATGAAAACATGAAATAAACTTATATATAAAGTATATATATATACATATTGAAATTTAATTTTTAAATATATATCAAAATAATGAAATAAAAAGAAATAAAGATATATAATACAATTAGAAGTCTAAATTTAAAATTTTTTAATTGTTTTAATTAAAATTTTTAATTAGATTATATTTTCTAAGATTTTATTTTCAAAAAAAACAAGATACTATTATACTGATTTAATTCATTTACAAACAAACATAATAAAAATTTCTGTATAGATAAAAAAAAGAAAATTACTTAATTCTTTTAACTAAAAGAATGAATATGAAATAGACAACAAATATGAAATAGAAAGCACATCTAATTGAAAGCAAAAAGCAAAAACAAAAAAGTATTATAACACTCCTAGTAGTCGAAAGAATATGAGGGTGTGACAGGCAAGTAGTAATCAAGCGGTATCTTGAACACCTATTATTTCTACGTTTTTCCGAAGTAACCGGTTAAGACATTTAACGGAGCATTACTTTATCGTCCTCATGGCAAATTGTGTATTAAAGAATAGTGGATTCTGTTCTCTAACAACCTGTTCGAGAAAAGTAATGAGAGATATTACGTTTTCATTATTTCGCAAAAACTAACAAATGATTCAACATTGCATGAAATTCTTATAATTATGATTATTAAGATGACCTCTGTCGAAAAAACAATTTTATAATTATTATTATTAAACAAATATAGAGTTTTCCCAACGTATCTTTTTAAGATATATAGTTACATAATTGTTAGTTAACACGAGTTTGGCTTATACGAGACAAACGTTTGCAGTTCGATAATTTTTATGTAATTCTTATTTTAATTATATAAATATTAAGTTTCATTTTTAGAGTATGTTTATAAGGAAAGATTTTTAAACTGCAAATTCAAAACATTTTGAAAACTTTGAAAACATATATATAATTCACATATATAAATACACGTTACATAATTTTTTTTTTGTTTCTTCTATAAAAGAACATAAAGGAAAAGAAATAAAGAAAAAATTTTTAGATAGAAGTTTCTTTTAATAAGAATTATCATTTGATAAAAAATTTATTAATTGTTTATACAATTAGAAAAAAATTATAAACAAAATTTCTAATTTTTTTAATTTATTTTTTCACATGAAATTTTAATTAATAATTTTAATAAAATAGATATTTAATTATTGAAAATTTATTAATAATAAAAAATATTTTCTTTGCAATCTATTACAGATATTAATAATAAATATATATTCATTTTATAATAAATATAAAAATGATTAACATATATCTTGCAAATATTATTTATATAAATGTTATTTATATTCATTTATTTATTTCACATTCGAAATTATGAATAATAATAATAATAATAGAAACAAAAATTAATGCAAAAGAAATAAAATTACATGATATAATAAAAGATATGATTATTCCTCGCAAAAAGATACTTCATTTTCAATGAAAACTATTACATTAAAGTTTTTGATTTTTTGTTTAAACTATATTTTATAGAATTTGTTGATGATATATATTCATCATGAGAAGAATTTTTAAAACAAAAAGAGAATATATGTCAAAATTTCAAAGAGTGGTAAAAAAAAGCGATTTTCTTTAGAATTTGATAAATATAAATTTCAAAAAATTTGATCTTTACAATAATTATAAATAAAATATATATGCTATAATTATTAAAAAGATTTTTATTTATTTGTTTTACATCTTATATGCATTATTATCTTATTTAAATTAGAAAGTTAAATGGAAAATATGTTGAATAGAAAAGAAACATGAATAAATTTCCAAATATTTATAAATTTATGATTGATATTCATTATTTATGATTTAGATTTTCGAAGATGAATAATAGAAGCAAATGAAAAAATAAGCTTGGAAAATTTTAAGACATCTCCATATTGGATTTTTAAAAAAATTTATAGAATAATAACCAGAAAAATATAACAAATAAATTTATTTCATACACTACGCATTTAAATAAAATGATTTCGAATTTTTTTAATAACATAAAACTTCATATTAAAAATTTATTGAAAAAAGAATTACATTCAATGTTGATGAAAGTGAATTTAATCTAGAATTATAAAAATCTAGAATTTTTTTAATTCCACAAAGAACAAAAAATATCATTACTACACATAACTATACTATATTTTCTATAATAACTCAACTTCTGCAAAACTTTTTTCCGCAATAATCTTTTATTTCAGTTATAAAATGTTTATAAATATAATGTTATCCACATCTGGAAAATTAACTAAAGATCTGTTTAATAATACAATCAATAAACATCTTTCAAATATGAAATCTCGGAGTATTATTAGCCTCATGAAGTGGTCCATACACATAAAATAATACATATAATCAATATATTGAAATATTCATAATCATAAAAAAAAGAACAAAAAAACAAAAATGATTTAATATATATGGTATGTAGAAAAATTTTAAGAAAACTTGTAAGAAAATTTTTTAATCTTATAATTTTATATAATTATAATGTTGATTTACACATATAAAATAATATCATTAAATTAGTTTCTTATTCATAATTAACTTTCATCGCCAAAATATTACAAAAATATTTGCTTATATATGGTATAAATATAAATATTAGTAGTCCCATAGATCCTATAGATATTCTGGAATTGATTGATTTTGTACAGGGAATGCTGAATAAGATGATTTTCTAATAATTAACTCAAAGGATTACTGCAGATTGGAAAAATAAAAACGAATCAAATTCACTGAACAATAGTTTATAACAGTATGTAGAAAATATTATTAATAACGTAGTTATTTTAATTGTGCTAACTTTTCAGAGCGGGTTTTTCTATATTGAATGTTTTCTAAAGCGTATTTAGATGATTCTATAAAAATCTACTAATTTCAACTATGTTCTAATAACTATATTCAATAGAACAAAACTATTATAACGATTATAACTTGGGCCTTCTTTCCGCTCTTCAAATTTGCAAAAAGTCAAAAATGAGATCCGAAGGGATGAAGGGATCACTTCTTTTTAATGAATTTAGAGATACGATATATACGAAAAGGAAATATGGAGCCATTGGTGGACGACCTGGCAATGGGTTTCGAATCAAACTTTGAAATTATCGAAGATAATCATTACAACACACGATCCTTTGGGCAATAACCTTATAGTGATATATAGTTAATCTATAAATTAAGAAATTTTCCAATTTTCAAATATTTAAAAACAAATTTTGAAAATTCTAAGAGCCCTATCTTTCAGTTATATCGTATCCATCGCTAACAGTAGATATATCGACAAATTAAATAATTTTGAAAATCCAATAGATTTTATTTTTTTACAATAGGATTTTATCTGCCTCATTACTTCATATATAATAAACACGATATACAATATGCATGCCGTAATAAATTTTTATATTTTAAAAATTATTTTAAATTTTAATTTTTTTTCATAATTATTAATTTCATGATTATGAAAAAAATATATCGTATACCGTCCATATATCGTATCCGTATATCTGTATGTTTTCAAAATTATCTATTTAATTATAATCAAATTGCTTATACTTCTATCTGATTTCATTCATTTCACAAAAAAATTCGATAATTACATTAAAATAAAAAATTCTAGTAAAGATAAGCTACATCAAACTTTCTTCATTTCTTTCATTTCCATCTGTTTCGATATATAATATAAATTATTTAATCATTATAAATAATAAAAGAAAATTGCTCATCATGCAATATATATGCAATATCATGAGATCCAGAAATTCTTCCAAATATAACAAAAGCAATATAACAAAAGATATTATAAATATGAAATTATATTTCTATAAAAAAAATATTAGTTCTTTTATATTGTTTCATAATTATTCAAACTATTGATTAGATTTTATGTAAAAAAAAATAATAAATAAATTTTATATTTATAATTTTTTTTAATTACATAAACAATAAATTTTTTATCGATAGTCCTGATTAAAAGATTTTATCTGAAATTTTTTCATCTGAAAATTTTTTCACTTAGAATTCACACATCATTTATAACACAATTATAACATTATAACATAAAATAGAAAAATAATCGAATTTTCATGGATCAATTTTGTTTTCTGAGTAAATTTAGAAGCAATAAAAAAATTACATAACACGTATTTATCTATCTACATATATATGCACTACATATTCCCAAATTTTTTATATTTTTTATATTCGCGAGTTGAAGATTTTCTTTTTAGATTTGTTATTTTTGTTACGATTTTTATAAATCTCGACTCATATCTTTTTAAAATATGATGCATTTCGAATGTTTAAAGTTATAAATGTAAGAATAATATTCAATAATTTGTATAATCTGAATTTAAAAATTAAAAAATAATACTAACAATATCATATATTTTAAATATAATATACTTAAAAAATTATTATTTCATTTATATTTTATTTATTGATTTATTACGATTTTTGTTTAATTATTGAATAACATGTAATAAATTAATAAATTAATAATTCCAATTAGATCGAAATTAAAAAAATGTTTTTCTAAAAATGAAATCATAAAAATATTTAAGAAATATCATGAATCAAAAACAATTAACTTTTAATTGAAAAAAATATGATTTTGGAAATTTCAAATTTTAATTCAAACCTTAAAGTTTTTGAAAATTTTGTTAAACAAACAAAGAATAATGAATATATCAATATTTTATTAATCAAAATTGAACACCAACTGAATTAACCATAAAATCCATCGTAATAATATAACAATCATTGTGGAAAGAAATCAAATAAACATAGATAAATATTTCCTAATAGAGTATCTATCAGGAATGAATAACCCTAATGTCTGATAGTAAACATAAATTTAACTAGATCTTATAAATGAATTTTTCTAACATATACTTGCCATTTTGTTTCCTGAGTAATACATATACCCGAAATTAGAAAAGGACACATTGGTAAATAGTGATGTTAGAAAGATTGCTGGAGAATGATCATACTTTTTGCCCGTTCATGTGAAATCGGTATATTGTAGATATTATTTGCAAACTTCTTCTTTTCATTTTTTCTCTTTTTCTATAGACACCATAGAAAAGAAAAAAAAAATATTGGATTGGTTTAACGTCATATATTAGAAAACTATGCTGCTTCTTCGTTTATCCATTGCACACAAAGACACATATCCTTTTATACAAGGGTGAATTGAAGATGAATCAGAAATCTACGATCGAAAGACGACAGTAAAATGATACATAACAGCACTCGAACAGAAACAAAAGAAAAAATATAGCATATAAAGTAAGTTTTATTGCTATATCAAGATGAGCATAATAGTTTTGTATATTGGAAATTTCTAATTATAGTGATATGAATTAAAATATATTCTGATGGAAATAAATAAATACGAACATAGGAATGGAAAATATGAAGTAAATTAAAATAATTTTTTTTCTATTTGTTTCCTTCCTAGTTTGGTGCAAAAACATCTTTTTTTAATCGAATATAAATTTATTAAGACTAAAAAATTATTTTTTATTTTTCTTAAAAGAATATGAATAAATATTTAAATTATAAACATAATTATTAAAATTAAGTATTCATAAAAAGATTTCATAAATTTTTCATTTTTCATTTAATATTATTTATTCTATAATAATTTTCATTATAATTATCTTTTTGTATATATATAAATTTTTTGACTATATATTTCTAAAAATTTCAAAATTTTGATCAGTTTTGATAATCGCATATATAAATTAATGAATTGAAAAAAATTATTGAATTGTTTCAAAAAATATCATATGATTACAATCATCAAGATTTTAAAAATATATAGTCTGATATATATATATTCTTTTTTCATTAATATTAGAACATTCATTTTTCCTTCTAATTTTCTAATATATTAATGTATATATTTTCTCTTTAAATATGCTTTTCACAAAATTTAAATTATTACAAACTATTGTTTATAATTATATATTAAAAATAAATTGACAACTCTTTTTTTTTTTAATTCTAGAATTGAATTTTTAAATAGCATTAAAAAAGTAATCTTGCATATTTTATATTTATATCAGTTCATTTGAAAAACATGAAATAAAGAAAATTCCAGATAAAACTCTAATATTAATATATTCTAAAGTGCATGAAATTTTATAAATGATAAAATATTGTTGATATATTAAATAAGTATTGATATTTAATGATATATGATGATATCATTTTTAATATTATAATACATTTTAATTAATATATTTTAATATGGAAAATGAAATCATAGAAATTTAAAAGTTAGAAAGAAAGTAGAAATCTGTATAATAAAAAAACAAAAAGAACTATTGAAATAATTATATTATTATGATTTTGTTTTCATTATTATAAATAATATAATTTTAATTTATGATTGATATATAATATAATTATTATTTTATTTAATAATTTTCTAAATTTCAATTTTTATATATAAAAATTTTATTAATCTTATCTTTAAATCTTTATTATCAACTATATTATATATTATATTGAATACAGCCTATATAAACTTTAAAAATCATATATACAATATTATTAATAATCTAGCATCACTAATGCAAAACGTACTCAACATATTCAAATTTTTTATGTATCATTCATTTTCCAATATTCAAAAGATAATGCCAATCATTATTATAATTCAATGATCATCCATTGGAATTAACGAATAATAGAAAAAATATTGCGATAATCATAGAAACTCTATGAAAGATTGAGACTATGGTAAAGATGATACTTTTTGGTGGACAAAAGGTTACCACAGTCTACGATTATACAGCTTTTGAAGTTAACTTTGGAAGAAGCTATCATTGTGTCAGTTTAGTTTAGTTTCTCATAGTATCGATGAATAACGTGCAATGGATAATAATGGCTTCATAGTATATTCAAAATATACTATAATATACAACGTTAAATAAAATTTATTAAAAACTTTATTGCAAACAGTAAAAGCTACGATCATATTTGAAATTACCAACATATTCTAAAAAGTTCTTTCGATAAAGAGATCATGATTATAATGAGAAGTAGATTATTTTATAATATTTATATATATTTTAAATATTTTTATTATTATGTTAATATTATTATTTTTAAATATTTTTGATGAGCATTTTTGAATCTTTGAATTAAAATGTTGAAGATTAAATTGAAATGTTAATTATTAAATAATTGTTGGTTATAATATTGAATATTTGATTTAAAATTGAATTAGAATATTAATTATTTATTAAATAATATTGCTAATTAAAATGTTGAATATTGTAAATTTGTACCTATATATTTATATTGCGCATAATAATTATATATTAAAGTAGCTAAACTGAAAAATAGAGTATTAGTTAATATCTTTTTAACATTCTATAATTATAATATAATATTCATAAATTTTATTCAAATATATTATAATTATTTTATTTTATTTAAATTTTTTGATAATGGAAAATTTTTATACTATAAATATATACCATATTACTATTACACTATAATATATATGAATTCTTGAAATTATTATATATTTCAAAATAATACGTAAATATAAACAATTCTAATTATGTCAGATGAATTTACAAAATTTCAATGTAAGCAAAAAGTTTATATTCCATTAACAAAATTTATAAATAAAATTTTTCGGTCATATATCTATATCATATACGATCTATTTGTTACTCTTACTAAAAGCAAAATATAACATCAAAATTTGTTTATTCATCTTGGTAATACTTTATATAAAATACAATATAACATATATATAATATAATAAAAAAAGAAATTTTCATAGCCTTGAAGCTATTCGTAGCGGTAGGTCTTGTAGCATTGTAAACTAAATAAATAATTCTCAGCATCTGGTCTCACCGCATCTGCGTACATGTCGCACAAGAGATTAATAAATCGTATCCTTCTCTTTTCCCTCGCCTCGCCGACACGTGCTACCCGCACAAAAATCTATGTAAGCCCATTTGCCGTAGGACCGCGTAAATCACCGTCATTGTCTTGTTGCTTTATTGCTTTACTGCCTCACGGATCTCTCTGTTGACCGATTGGACTCCCTTCTTCACATTTCCAGTCGGTTTCTTGTTCTTCTGCTACCATCGCTGCCTATCTTCTTCTATGTTTATTTACATACTGAGAAAACGAAACGTTGATTCTATACATATTCACTTTATACTAATGTTTATGATGTTATAGCTCTTATAGTAATTAAAAGTAATGATCATCTTCAATTTCAATGATTTTTCAATATATTTTTAAATTCAACAACTTTCTCATATATAATTACCACTCGACCATAGTTTTATAGATATTTGTAAAAAAAGATCGCTACTAACATTTCTTATTAAATTTTTTAAAAATTCATGTATATATGTATATATTCGTCACAATTTGTGTGGCTATTGTTTATCTATTATTTCTATCAATATTAATTTAACATTTAAACTATACATTACAACATTTAAAATATATAATACATAAATTGATTAAAAAATAAATTCTTATTTAATGAATAGTTTGAAATAAGCACATAAAATTTAGAGGGAAAAAGTAAACATAAAAAATTTTAATTTCAGATATTTATTAATTTCCGAAATATAAAAAACTATTGATACAATACATTTTATTCTATTTATATGTATATTATAGACACATTAAATACAGTCTACACAGATTTTACTTTGTTTTTACAACGATTTTTCAATCGTTTTCATTTAATTGTTGTACTATTTAGTTTAGTTGGTGAGTTTAGTAGTTTAGAAAAACCGATGATACAATTCAATATTGATATTAGCTTTAATATGCATATATATATATGTAATATATAAAATCGATTATTATAACGTTTCTGATATACATCATACATATATACAAAAAAATGAACCATAATTATTTACATTCCTCATTAATTTTAGTAATCTTGAAATATATTATCAGAAATATGATTTTGAATAACTTTTACCTATATTATATATTACGATTGTTTGGTCTTAATTTTCAATATTCGCAAGAAACTATCCATACTTTTATAATGAACTATATGTATAATAATTATTTATAAAAGGAAATTTCATTTTAGTATAAATATATATTATAATAAATTTATATATAGTATAATAAATTTTGAATATCTTATAGAAGGAAGGATTTTTACTAATAAACATTTTATCCGAAAGGATAAAACGTAGAATGATTGCGATTCAAATTATGATTATTATGATTAAAAAACTTATACTTCATTTATTTGAATATAAATATTTAAAAATGAAATTATATATACGTTTATATAGATTTGCTATTGTAACTATAATAAATTACGATTAGATTAGTTTATATTAATTTGAGATTTTAAGAAGTCCTCTAGTTAATCTAACCTAATTTAATATAATCTAATCATATTTTATTACTATTAATTACATAACATTATTACTCTTAAGATTGGTGAAGAAATAGCTTATCTAAGTTAATCTCATTTTTGTCATAACTTTTATAATAATTGAACAATAATATAATGAAATTGAACAATAATGAATTGAATAAAGTATTTTAAATAAAATGTAAAAATCTTTACAAAATTTAGCAAAACTGGAATTTAGGTTTTCTTTTATGCTAAGTAATAGGTAAAATTTATTGTAGATTTTTGCAAATATCTCCAAAAAGACCAAGTGATGTATAAGAAAAAATATTGAGTTTAAACAACATATTTCAAAATTATTGAAATCGATTAGATTCTTTTAATAATAATATAATATAAATATTAATTATCAACATAATTTCGGTCTATGAACTGTTTTAACATTTTATTTTTGCATTTCGCGAATCCAAGGAATCCATGAAATGCTCAAACGTTATGAATAAATACTTTTGCTATGCAGCAAACATTCAGGATTATAAACATATCATATAGAAATAAAAAAGAAAATTTAGTTTTCATTTGGACTATATTTTTTTTAACTATCGTGCTGACTATTATGTTAGAATAATCATCATGTTTATGTGAAAAATAAAATTATTTTATTTGGAATATTCTATAGATAAAGATATTATGTTATCGGTTATTTGATATTAGACAGCTATGATTAGATGATTATAATTATAGATAGAATTCAATATATTGTATCAAGAATTTTTTATTAATATCAAAACTAACACATAAACCTAATATAATATAAAAATTAATAAACTCAAAATTAAAATTTTAGATTCACTTCTTTTTTTCTCCAACCCTTCCAAATTTCATATTGATCAGAAACTTTTGCTTTTCGAAAAAATATTCAAAATATTTTAATTCTAATTCATAACAGATTTATTTTTATAGAAGCATACTATAGATAGATATTAATTGTAAATTATAATGATATATAAATAATCGTTTAATAAACAAACAATCATATATAAATATTCTATATAGTAGTCATATATAAATATTCTATATAAATATCTTTTTTTACGTATATCTCAAAAATATAGCTGATCGATAGTTAAAATGTTATAGGAAAATGTTATTTAAAATTTTTATATTATTGATATTTATAATATTTAAAATTATTGATTATTTATTAATTTTTATAATATATTTAAAAATCATTAAAGATAAAGATAAAACTTTCCAAATAATTAACATTTTTATTTTTAAATCTAATTAATTCTGAATTGAAAAAATAAATAATAAACTGTTTTCTTTAATATTTTTCGAATTGCAATTCTCTTTTGTAATTGCGTTTGAATTAAATAACAAAATTATCTTAATAATTTTGTAAAATGTATAATTATATTAAAATAAAAAAATGCTAAAAGTCATTAATTAAAAATGACAGTAACGACTTCCTAAAAACTTTGTGATCTTATTATAAATTATGATAAATCAAAAATCACTATAAAAAACAAAATAAAATATTTTTTTATCCAATCGTAACATTTCTCAAATAAAAGAAAAAGATTTCTCTAATATTTAATTTTTCAATTTCACTATCTCTTTATTAATATACCATTGTGTCTCGATATTATCTTGCAATTGTATATATTGTCCTTGATTCTTTCATCACTGCTAGCTATCACCATGGCGCACTGGTCGGGAATCTTTGATCATCCGACAAGAATTACTTGGATGAATATAAGTCAACCCTCCACAAGAATGAATAATGTATTGCCCGTAGCCGCGAATTACTGATAATTATTCGCAAGAAGGTGAGAAATCTTCATGGCATTATAACATACGTAGTAGCCTAATTTTATTGCGGTACCGACCCCTAGCTATCGCGTGAGATTTGTTTTTGTGAGGATTATATCGGATGCTAAAGGCGATAATCGGATGCAATGAAAATTATGTTAGATATCTTCTTATGAAGATCTTTTATCAGGAAAAAGATTAAAAATTATTCATTGATTCCTAGAAATTAAAAGGAGAAAGTATTCATTATTTTAGACGAATATTGAATTGTGAATGTTAGATTTTAAATTTGATTTTTTTTCTTTTTTTTTTTTAACTATATATTTCATTTTGAAAATTATTGAAATCATTAATGATTATTCTATTACATTACATTACATGTTTCATAAAATTTAATTGATTTACATTCATAATAAGTTTTCAACAAATTAATAATTTAAAAAAAATATATTTTAAATATAATAAAATACATTTTTAATAAAATTTTAATATAAAATATAATAAAATATATATTTTATATTCCAAGCTTTTATAATTACATAATATAAAGAAACAATTACAAATATAGTCTTTAATAATAATAATCGAAAATTGTTTCACTAAAGTTTTACATATCAATTTATATTCCAAAAAAAAAATCAAAGAGAGACTTTTCCATATAAGAAATATAAGAATAAGAAATATAAGAAATATATTTAATTATATAACAAAATAAAATTAATCATCATATATGACCATTTCCTAGAAAAAAATAATTTATGTATATCATCTTTGAAAAAAAATAAATTCTATTTGAAACATTTTTTTAATAATATTTAGAAAATAATTAATCATAGATTCAAATGAGATTTTGTATATATTTATTATATATATGTTAAAGGAAAAACTGGAAAGTATCAACTATATATCCTAAAAAAATGTTATCAAAAATAATCCATATTGAACTATCCATACATTTTACAAATTTTAAAGACTTTTTTAAAGTTATTTGTCAAATATATTTTTTATTTCATTCAATTATGAAATATTCAAAGAAAAAAAGATGTTTGATGAAATTTTGAAAAGTAAAAAATTTTATCCGCTT
The DNA here is from genome assembly GCF_014066325.1 of Apis laboriosa. Taxonomy (NCBI): domain Eukaryota; kingdom Metazoa; phylum Arthropoda; class Insecta; order Hymenoptera; family Apidae; genus Apis; species Apis laboriosa. The sequence continues at coordinate 2,667,962 of NW_025222966.1, read as the reverse complement.
CCCAGTTAATGCACGTATTTAATATATAAACGATTTACCTTTTAATTCACCTTATATAGACATATATATATTATTATTTTTAATATACTTTATTTTATTATTTATTTATTATTATTTATTTTTTTATTATATGAAGTGTTAATGATTTTCTTTTAATTTTGCAAGTCTATATAATTCATATAATATGTAATATATAATAATTCATTAATACATATACTTTCATACATATTTAATAATTTTAATGAAATTTTATATCATAAATTAGAAATAACCAATAGTTTTAAATAACAATAATAATTTAAATAATAGTTTAAATTAATAGTTTAAAGTAACAAATAAATAAACTTTATAAATTATTTATCATCTAATTATCTTATTTCATAAATTTCAAAAATTTAAAATTTCAAAATAAAAATCTATAATTTATAATTTATAATTTATAATTTATAATTTATAATTTATCAATTCATTAATATTATTAATTGATTTGAAAATTTAAATAAGAATTTAAGAAATTTTAATAAAATTTTATGATAATTCAATAAAATAAAATAAAATAATTCAATAAAATAAAATCTTGTAGATATGTGCATACATATCCATATATATATAGAAATAAAATTGATATAATATCACAATATCAAGATGTAGATGTTTAAACCCATGAGAGCATAAGTTGATACGAGAAAGACATGCAGGTATTCGCGCTTAAACTATACTCGTTACCGGATGTTATTAATAGCCAATGTTTTGCGCTGACCTAAGCGCACGTATTCACGCGTTGCTCTAACTTACGAACGCCTACGGAAGGGAATCGTCTCGTCCTGCATGATATCGTTTGACCTAGAAGATTCAATTAACGAACATTGCATTTGCCATTATAGCAAGTTCGCTGCAGCGTAGGTGACTGTTACGCTGATCTGCCGGAAGTAATAAAACTTTGTCATATTTTGAGAGAATTAGATCGAAAGAATATTTGATATTCGAAATTAAGAAAACAATATAAACGAAAGAAATATTTTGCTAAATGTTACTGTAATGAGTAAGGTAAAAAATATAATCTATATATAATCAATATATATAATTTTGTATTGTGTTTTGCATTATTCGATTTTCTATAATCTTCTAGGTTTCTTTCTCATTTTTTTTATTTTTATGCTTTTTATTTCTTTAAAAAGTATTTTTTAATTTAAAAAGTAAGAATAATAAATATTTAAAAAGTAAATATATTTTTTGATTTTTAAAGAAACTTCAATAAATAATTTCATAAAAAATTATATATCTAAATTTAAGAATTTACTGAAAAATAGAAAAGTATTGAAAAGAAAATTGTAAAATAGATTTTTAATCTATTTTTTCTTTCAATTAAATCATAATATTGTATTTATTTGTAATTTTTTGTAATTATGCTATTTTTTTAATCTATTTGAAGATGTTATGTGCTAAATTCTTTGAGTCATTTTTAATATATATATTTAATATATCATGATTTTTCAAGTTTGAGTACATAGTTTAAAAACAAAATTATTATTAATTTAATAATTATTGTATTGTTATTCATGATTTTTTATTTCTATGTACTGTTAGAAGCACATTAAAAGTTCTTTTTATTAAAACAAACTTGAGAATGAATAAAAAATAAAAAATAATATAAATAAAAAAATAAAAAATATAAGCAGCATAATAACATAAAAAATTGAAGCAGATTTATTTCAGACAATTTCGCAATCATATCATTTTAAATCTAATAATATTACAATTTGTAATGTAACATAATGATAATTTGAAATAAGATTATGTAAATTTCAAATATTATAATACATTTTCATTATAGTAAGAATTATTGTTTACACAATATATCATCATTATATATTATACAAACAAAATATATCATCCAATTTGGCTTTGTTGGAAAAATAAATAACAAAATATTTTTTATATTTCTCTTCATATTTTCATTATTTTTTTTTTTATAATTATTATTATTCATAAATGTCATATATATGTAAATGTGTCATAAAAATTTGAGTGCTAATATAATTTTAATTTTTATACTGTATATTTGAAATAAATAAGCAAATAACAATATATATAATATAAATTAAAATAATAAATTTTTTATAAAAGTTTATTATTTGATTTAATTACTTTTATTCAATAAATGATTTAGTGATTTAATTAAAAATTATATTTTTAATAATTGACACTGTGTTTTTTTTAGAGACAAATTTATCATTTTTTTAGCATTTATTCTTGTTTTTATTAATTTTCGATTCTATCTATATATATTATTTTTAAAAACTATTCTAATTTGATAATCTAAATTTATAATATATTTAGATAATATAATACGTATATATAATATGTCAATATAAATAATATAATTAATAACAATTTGAAAATATATTAAATATCTATTATTATCGAATATATTAAATAAGTGATATTTTTCATTTTTTCATGTATAATATAGTAATTACATATATATATATTATAGTAATTATATATCATTAAGATTTTTAAATGTTATATTTCTTTATTCACTCATTATGTAACAACTACTCGAAGAGGGTACTTTATATATATAGCACAGATTTTCCTATCTATTTCATAACAAGCGGGAATGTTACGAACAAGACACGTTGAAGACACGTTCTTTTAGAATTACAATATATATATACATATATATATAGTGTAAATGTGTGTTATAATCATTTTTGAATAAAATTAATAATGTCAAAAATATATATTTATCTCTCTCTAATTTTTTTCTTAATTCATAAAAACGTAATTGAAGCAGTGTGTATGTACGAATTAATTTTTTTTTTATTACATATTTTGTAATCTATTTTTTATAATAGCATTTGCTTGTGATGTGTAGGTTATGGAAAAGATAATCCTACTCTTGTTACGAAGATTTATCTGAAAGTTTATAAAGGGTAATTTATAAAAAAAATATAAAGGAAAGTTTATAAAATTTATATAAAATTTAATATTTTGATTAATAAATGCTATTTCTAATGTTTTCTGTTTTGAAATATAAAATGATGATTACATAAATGTTTTTTTTTAAATTATTTTGAATGTTAAAGTTAAATTCAATGTCTTTATATTTCTTCTTCTTTTTTATTTAAAATGTACATAAATTTATTTGAATTATTTGAATTAATTAAATAGAAAAGATTAACTTGTTATGATTTATTTAATATTATCGTGACCCATAATTTTAATTCTCTTTAACTCTTTTATGTCATTATTCAATATTTTTGATAGATTTATTTTTAATTTTTGATTTCAATTTTTAATAATTTGTTTAAATCTAAAATAAATATATCAAATAAATATATCAAATAGCAATTTATTTAAAAATCTTTTGAAAGAAAGATAAATTCTAAATTCTTATTTTTCTTTCTTTATATCGGAAAATATCGTAATAGTATTAAATTAATTTAGAAATTAATTATTAATTATATTAATATATATCAATTATAATATAATATATTAATTTATAATAATAATATATTAATTATTATATTAATTTATATAATATTATATTTTATATAGTAATATAATATAATATAATATATATATTTATTATAATAAATTGCTTATATATGAGTTATATACAAAAATATTTTTCACAATTGCAGAAGCAGCTTAAATCCTATATTTTTTCCATACATACTCGCAAATCTAGAAAATATTAGCGATACGATTTTGACGGATCAAGACAGTATTCTTTACATACATGGATTCTTGGAGAACTCGGAAATGGAAAACGTACAGATACTAATTAAATGTATTACTCTCACGCAATATAAAATGAGATAAATTAGAAATGAAGAAATGAAATGATTGAATTTAAACTTTCATATTTACAGCTTATTTAGACAAGGGAGACGTAAACGTAATATTGCTTGATTGGGGAAACATAGCATTTAATATTAATTACTTTCGCGTGTCAAATATGGTTCCTATGATAGGAAAACTCGTTGCTAAATCCTTGACAGAACTTCACAAACTGATTGATTTGAATAAATTACATGTGATTGGTCATTCTTTGGGTGCTCATATAGCTGGTCATATTGGACGATCCATGAAAATTATTCTTAATCGAATAACAGGTGAGTAATTATGATTTTTTATAAAATATGAAATAAGAGTAAAATTATGTATTAATTTATGTATATATTTGATTTGAAAATTTATGTTAATTTTTATTTATGAGTAACAAATAATTTTTCAGAGGAAATGAAATTATTAACTTTTATATAATCTATATAAATATTAAATATAAAATATATATAAATATTATCCGATTGTTCTAGAACTCTCTATATAAATATGAATATCTGAATTTAAGTTTATTTCTATGATTCATCAAATATAAAGCTATATTCTATATATTTTTATATGTATGTTTGAATTCAGACTAAACAAAATATAAATAAATTTATTAAAATAATGGAATTTCTATTGACCGGATTCAATATTTGAATTTAAAATATTTTCCGAATATTTTATTTCGAATATTATATTCCAAATATTTTATATTTCAATTGAATGAATATTCGAGTACTCAAATTTTGATATCAATAGATTTGAACAATACCAACAAATGAATATATAATATTTTATATATATTACCATATATATTTTAATTTCTAATTCATTGATAATATTTCAAATTTGATATATAAATCGATAGTAAATATTTATTTATATATTTATTATTAATATTATAATATATTTATTAATATATTATTAATATAATAATATTATAATATTAATATAATAATTATTAATATTAATAATTATTAATTATTAATATAATTAATAATATATTTATTATATTATTTATTATATTAATAAATATTTATATGTTAAATGTTAATTCAGTTGAATTTAAAAATTATGACCGGATAAAAAATTTAAAATTTAATAAAAATAAAAAATTATAGACTTTATCTTAAGAAAAAAAGTATTTAAATATATATTCTAGGTTATATCGATATAATATATAATATATATATATATATATTAAAAAAATATGATATAGAGTAAGATTTTTAATTGAAATATATTGATCGAAAAATTTTTAATTTTTAATTGCTTCTCAAAAGATTTATTTTTTAAAGAATTACTTCTTAAAAATACAATAACAAAATATATTATTATTTTTACGTATTCAATTATTTATTGAATACTGATTAGTATTGATACTATTCAATATTATTAACTTAAATTAAAAAAATAACAATCTTCTAATATAGGATTAGATCCAGCATTTCCACTCTTTTATCCTTCTGAGTGTCACCTCAGGTCGAGCGATGCCAAAGTCGTCGTTATCCTTCACACTGATGGTGGATTTTATGGGACACCTTTCAATACGGGAACTGTTGATTTTTATGCAAACAAGGGGATCAGTTCTCAACCGGGTTGTCTTCCAACTATCGGAAGAGGTAGAGTATAATTTCTTGTTAAGTCAGTCTAATGGCTCATCGTCATAATATAGAAAATTTTAAAAGCGATCGAATACGACACTGATAACCGGTTATCATTATAATTAATATAAGATATATTTATGTTGTTTGTTTATAATAATCATTGTCATCCATTGCAAGAAGATAAATCATTTAATGGTAAAATATTTTTTCTATGTATATAGATATTTATTTTTCCTCTATATGATAAAGGTAAATAATTACATGAAATATTTTTATAAAATTAAAATATGTTATGCATGTAGTATTAATATATCAAATATCTTTGAAATATCTTTGAATTGTAAAAAACAAAAATTAATATACAAAAATATTAGTTTATTTTTATTTACTAAATTATAAACAATTTAAATTTACATTAGATAGAATGAAGTTGAAAGCAGTCTTATTGTATTTTCATCTCGCTTCAACATAAATTTAATTTATTTAAAATTTAATAACTAAGTCTCAACCGATTTTTTAAAATATTAACTTCTTTGTTTGGTCTTTAAAATCAATCATTCAAAGATGTTCTAAATATTTTTTATAATGAGATAGAAAAATATATATTTATACATATAAATAAAAGAACATTAATGATTTTGAAATATTTGAAAAAAATAAATTATTGATATTATTTCAATTATATAAATATATATTATTATATAAGATATTTTTATATTATCACGATTAAAAGAAATATTAAATTTAAGTAATTTCATTTAAGTGGATTTCCTATATATTTTTCATTCTTCCTTATACATATATTTTATATATTATATTCCTATATTATCATCATATATTTTCTTCATTATATTTTAATGTTTGATCTTTAATTTTTAATAGATATAAAAAAAATCTTCTAATTCATAAAGTCAAAAAATTATAAAATTTTGGAAATATGTAGAATATATGTAACGAAATTCTTCTTGTCATCTAAAATTATTTTAAAAAATTAAAATTAATTATTAAATTTGACTATTCTTTGACTTTAGTTTGTAAATTACATTCTATATATAAGAGATAAAAAGTTAATAATAAGGATTATCATCTTTTAAAATAAAGATTATTGAAAATAGAAAGTCAAATTGTAAATAAAAATAAAAAGTATTTGTTTTTTATCAAAAAATTTGATTTTTATCAAAAAATGCATGAAAATAAAGGTTTTTATTAAAAAAAAAAGAAAAGAAGAAATTATAAATAATATAACTGCATGACTTTGATTCAATATCAAGACAGAATCAATATATGATTTTTTATTAAAGTTTTTATTTAAATTTTTTTTCAGTGAAATTCTTCGTTATTTAAGATTGAGATATTTCGTTATTTAAAATTGAATAAGTATTCTTGTTAAAAAATACAAATGAATTTATTATACAAATTAATATTAATAAATTAATATTTTTTGCAAAAACAAATATGTAATAAAAAAATATAAACAAATATATTTGTACAAAAAATATCTTATACACTCAATTACTATTCATTTTGATTTTTTAAAACATAATGTATCATTCAAAAGAAATTTTATCAATGTTAAACAAAGCATGATAAATTGATGCATATGAGATTTGTTGATATAAATAAAACTTTGTGATTTTTCACGCTTGATTGATTGATATTATTCACTTAGCATATACGCTTACTATGTAATTAAAGATATAGATTGGATAATTAATCTATTATTATCATATAAATTACATTTTGTATAAATTATTTTATTTTTTTTAGTATGTTTTATTTACATGTGTATATTTACATTTTCTAATAAATGTTACAAGAATATTCCTTCTTGCACAATATTTTTATGTAAATATGAAGTTAAGGAATTCTTTTTATAATTTTTATAATTTATACTCAAAAAATCAAAAAATAAGAATTCAAAGATCAATTTTTAATTTTTTAGAATAAATATGAACAGAAATATGAAATTGCTTATTACATATTATCTTTATATGATTTTATTTGTCTTTGTCTAAAATTTTATAATTTTTGAATTTATGAGTAAGACATTTCTTATTAATTTATCAATGAAAATTTTATCTAAAATTTTATCTCTAAATAAAATTTTTTCAGTTGATAGACTGAATTTGATAAATTGAATTAATAAACTAGGTATTTATTTTAAAAGAATGTTTATTTTTTAATTTATTGATATATATAGTCCATATATAATGTATTAATATATTTATGAAACATTTTTGGAGAAATTCTAGAGTTTAAAATAGATATAAATATTGATATACAAAAATAACAGATAAAGTTTATTTATTTATTATGTAATTAAAATTTACATTAGATAAAGTGAAATATATCTAAAAATATTTTACTTGAAATTATTTTGATTTTTATCATTAATATTATTCAACAAGAAATAGATGGAAGTTAAATGATTTTAAAAAATATATATTCTACATTATCTATTTCATATTTCATACATATTCATGTGTTTTAATTTTTTTATGAATGGATTTCATATTATAAAAATTAACTTTAGTTTTCTTTTCTTTCAATTTTCTAAAATGGAATTATATTTTTTGATATATTGTTCGATATAGCTTAACATTTTCTATAAAAAAAATATTAACCCAATATACTTAAAAATTATTAATTTAGGATATACTTTAATTTGTGAATTTATTATAGACATTGAAGGACAAATATTATTTTGTATATTCTTTGTATAATAAATTTTATAATATTTAAATAATTTTTAGAAAATAATATTGAATTAATATTTCTTCATAAAAAATATTGTACTGCATGAAATAATGCAAAAAATATATGATATATTGAAAAAATAAACGATTTGTGACTTTATACATCCGCTTATCAAAAGAAACATACAAAATAAATAATATCAAAATATGCATTTTTCAAAATCATTCACATTCCATCCGAATATTTCTTGCTGCGGATAATAATAGTAATAAAAATCAAAGTGATAATTTTGAGTGAAATATATAGAAATTTTTTGTATCTTTATTATATTCTGTTCTTGGCTCATTGGATCATCTAACACTTTTAAATTGTTGTAATTTAATAAATAAACAAGTTTTGATCGAGATTTGATATATTACTTGTGTCTGTTTTGATCTCTAGAAAATTCTTCAAAGATCCTATGAATATATTAATATTCTATATAGATACTTTTTTGCAAAAAAGTATTCTACTGTATACTATTACTGTTATGCTTTTGAATAAATTCAACTTGTGATATCTTGAGGACAGAAAGATCAGATCATATCTTGCGGTTTTTCTTTAATATATTTTAATAATGGAATGGATATTTTATTCTAAAACAAATGATACGAATAAGCTATTAAATTAATATATATTATTAATATATATATCTACTATAAATAAGACATATTTATAATATAATTTCAGAAAAATTGTAATCTTATTACAATAATTAATTTATTAATTATTATTATTTAATTAATGTACACATATTCTTGTATATTATATTATAGTGATATTCACGATTAAAATTTATAAAGTAAATTCTATTTTACAAATCGCATTCATAAAAAATATTTACAATTTCATTAAAAAATTTAATTATACCAAATTAAAATTTATATTTATTTTTTTCTTATATATAATAACTTTTCATAAAATTTTTTATTCTTACAATTGAAATTTCATATTTATTAAAGTTCATAAAAAAATATTAATTTTTAACTAATGGTTTTTATCATTTTTAAAATTAAATTTGTTGAAGATTTGTGCAGTCATCAAAAATCTGTGAAGATATATACAGAGTCTTTAAGAAATCCTAAAGCATTTCCGGCGCATAAATGTTTTAATAATAAAAAGGATAATGAAGTAATCTATTTTGGAGATTCAATACCACCTAATATGTAAATAATAATTTCTATTTTATTGCTTCAAATTTTATTTATTTTGATTACATAATCATTACATTATTTCAGATATGGTGCATATTGCTTCAATACTAATTTCCTACAAGATAAAGGCATTTAATATATATATATATATTAGATCAATATAGTATATATATATATATATATATATATATATATACTTATACTAAGTAGTAATAGTATATATAATACTAGAATGTTATAATAATAATAATGAAATTTTCAGAAAAGTAAAAAATACGACACTTTATTGTTAAATTTATACAATAAATAAATATTTATATTTATATTTATATTTTTATTATTTTTAATTATATTTTTTTATTTCTTTTTATAAAATTTCTTATTATAATATTTCTTATTATTATTATTATTATTCTTATTATTATTTCTTATTATATTATAATATATAATATTATATATTATTATATATATATTATATATATATTATTATATTATATGTATTATTTCAAAATATTATTATATTTATAATTATTATTAAAATATATTTAAAAATACAGATTAAAACAACAGAAAAATTTTAGTTTTTATATCTTATCTGATATCATATCTGATAATATTTTTTATAAGAAATATCGAACTACATCGGATGATGCATTTAAAAAAATAATTACATTTGAAAAAATAAAATTAACTTTCACATAACTTTTGTAAGCTTCCGTTTATAAAGAAATCAATTTCGGAATATTTCTCTCGAAACTATTTAACTTTTAATTTATTTATATAAAATAAAATAATAAAATAATAAAATAAAATATTAATATAAATGCTAAAATTATAAACATATTTCATTACAAATAATATTAATCAAGATATTTATATCAAATGAGATTTTCTATATAACATATACATTACATTTATTATATATATTATACATATATGCATATATAAATATATTACATATGTTTGAATCAAATATATATATGTTGCATATTTATATACTGTATATCTTTTGTAAATATAATTTTTTAATATTTTATAAAATTACGTTTTATAAAATTAATATGTCCTTATCTGATAAAACAAATTGTAAATTGTAAATTGTAAATAATTCATTTTATTTTATCAGATAATATAAGAATAATTCTATAAATTACTATTTTATAATTTTATTTCATAATTTTAAAATAAAGTTTTTATATAATATCGTATATATTATATTAATAACATTATATAGTAATAATTATTGATGATGAATAAAATTTAATTATTGCTTATTCTTACACTTTATATCTTTAACAACTATAATCGTACACAAATTATCATAGAATTGCAAATTCAAAAAGAAAATCATAGTAACACAATTTTCTATTGAATTGATATTAAAGCTTCTTAACTCTATTAGGATTTCAAAGATACACGCAATACAATATATATATATAAGTATGTACAATATTTATAATATAGTATATGTAATTTATTTCCTCGAAAATTTCAATAATTTCATTATTGTTTATAACTATAATAAATTTTAAATAGATTTCTTAAATCATTTTTATTTTATTTTTATTATATAATTTTTTTTTCATTCATCGTCATGAATAATTAATAGAAACCAATTATGTTTCTTTTGATGCATATGATGTCCCCTCACCTTAACGAGGTTGACATTCCACATATTAATTACTTCCATCTCCTAAGAACAAAAGAAAGAAAAAATAAAAACAAAATAAAGAAAAGTTAATTTCCATTATTTTTATTTCGCTTTCAAAACAATTTATATATGTATGTATATATATATATATAATATAATAATATATATATAATAATATAATATAATAAATATAAAATTATAAAATAGTAATTTATAGAATTATTCTTATATATATATATATATTATATATTATATAATATACATATACATATATATATGTAATATATATTAATATATATTATTATATATATTATATATTAATATATATATATATATATTAATATATAATATATATTCCTAATTTGTTTTTTAATTAGCGGAAGTTAAAAAATTTCATAATTAAATTTTATTTCATTTTTGCAAATAAAATTTAAAACTTACATTGTCAAATATTTTAACATTATATTTGAACATTATTCAAATATTTTAATAAGAAATAAAATTTAATTTGAAACTGATATTTGATATAATATTTACATAATATTTATAATGAATCGAAATATAAACTCATTAATTATTAAAATAAAATTAGAAATACTTAAGAAATTAAAAAACGATGACAGTGCTATAGAATTGACAAAATTATTTATTTAATTAATTAATTTAATTACTAATTAATTTAATTGAGAAATTCACAATTATTAGCGTAAAAAAACAGAAAATTAAAAATTATTTTTATGGTAGATATACATTTTCCAAGCACATCTTCTAAACGTAGAGAATGCGATAATATTGACGTCGCAAGATAAATCCAATGAGAAAAAATTATGAAGAAAATATTGTTAATAATATTTTAAATTTTAACATTGAAATAATGAATAGAAAATATACACAAAAAATAACAATAAATATATGTCTCATTTTAAATTTTGAACTAAAAAAAAAAATTTTGATTTGAAGTATAAATAAAATACATTTAGCATTATATGTTAAAAAAAAAGCAATTAGCAATTAAAAAAAATATATTTTAAAATAATAATACTAATTTTATTATAAATAAACGAATTATTTTTCTTATATACATATATATTTATATATGATACGTTCAACAATAAGTAAGAATTATCTGTTGTTGTATATTGTTGTTATATATTCCATTATCTAAAAATTTCTTTGCCCGAATAGTTTTATATTAATTTAGATAATGAAGGTATGATAATTTTTCGAATCAAATTTTTCTTAAAAAATAAATTTTAGTAAAATATTGCATAAAATATTATTATTATTTATGAATTCCTTAAAAATTTTATAATTTATATATATATATAATTATAATTTATAATTTTATTGTAAAATGTTTTACATCAAATATTCTACATATATATATATATATATATATATATATATATTATTAAAATATTAATAGGACACTTATGGAGAATTGATTTTAAAGAATAAAACAAATAAAAATTGATACGTAAAAATAGTTATCAGTTGAAATTTATTTAATGATTAAAACTTATTAATTATAGCTTATTATTAATTAATTTGTGATAATTAAAGCGAAACAAAAAGAAATGATATCTTTCTGTCTTTGCTGTTGCATTCTATTTCCACTTCATTTTATTTAACAATTGTTTATAAGTTAATAAATAAATCAATAATTTTATTTATTTTGATTTCTAGAATCCATTATATAATTTATATTAACATTCTGTTATATATAGTATTGGATATATGTTGATTTCATATGTCAAATTATAATTTAACAACAATTATATTTAGAAATTATATAATATAATATATAACTATGCATGGCATTAATATTCATCAAATATTTTTAAAAAATCAATTTTATACATCAAAACGAAGATAAAAGTTATAATACAAAAATTTATATTCAAATTATACGCAATTTAATTTATATATAATATATATAGAATATTCATGTTATTTTTGTTTCTAGAATTTTTTTCAAAAATAGTAAGTTTTAAAAAAAATGAAGATTTTTTACATTCAATGCAGAATAAATTTTTTAAATTATTCAAACTACAATCATAAAATGATATCATAATTTACTAAAATTATTATTTGTTTAATGTTTTTTTCATATTTCTCATATTAAATTTATAGAAATCCTCATATATATTTGATTAAAAATTTACAAAACTTTCATATTCTATTCGTTATTGAAAATTTATTAAATTATTGAGTTAACTGAAAAATCCAATATTCTTTCTTCCATAATAGATCATTAAATTCGTTTCGACAACTACTATTATAATATAAAAAAAAGAAATAAATATTAATTTAAAAAAATCATAACATTATCATTTTATAAATTATTGTATAGTATTGCACTATCATAAATTTAAAAAATTGTTTCAATTGTTAGATTGCGTATAAAAAATAAAATTTATCTTTTTTCATTTTTAAATCTATTTCTTTTTATATTTATATATAAAACCTATCTCATATATTTATAGATTTTTTTAAATCTATTGAAATATTTCGAAAAAAAATCTAAGAATTAATAGCATGAACAATCTACATAGCTATAGATATAGATAAATCGTGAACATAATTTTGTTGTATATTATAATGAAATATAATGTAAATTATTAATAGTTATTAATAAAAATTATTTAATTAAATTGATATAACATAATTACTATCAATATAGAAAAAAATTCTTAGTCTAATGTTGTACCTTGATTGTAATTTATAATCTATTCAACAAATTACCTCGATTACAGAGCGAAATGATTAACAATAATGTTCAATTCTACGATCTAATTGAAACACATGCGTCCTCTATTCAAATATCTAATCATTCAAGACTAATCCAACATGTAGTTAATTGCGTTGTTAAAATGCATAACCGCAGTACCGCAACTTCGTAAAGCAATATCCGTGCACGCGAATGCATTCTAATCCAACCAATTAAATTAACTTGACAGTGGAACTGGTTCGTTACTATGTATCCATGTGTCCGCGAGAACCGTTACTATTTATATCATTCTAAAGACTTCCGAAAAACAAACTGCTTTTTTCTTCCTAGCTATTCATCCTAAGAATTATCGGCTATGTTATATTTATAATCGGAGATATCCTATAGAAGAGCAATATATTAATTTCGTCATAGTTTCTATTCATTAATTATCGAAAAATTTCTTAATTGCATTACATTTCAAATATATGTATTTATATATGTTGAAATGTATATGTTGAAATTTAATATAAAATTAAATATTTTAGAATTTAAAACACAATAAGAAAATTATTTATTTCAATTCTTAAAGTATTTCATGGCAGATTGTCATTATTTTTTTGGCCGATTTTAAATAACATATTTATTATTATTATTATTATTATTATTATTATTATTATTATAACATATTTATTATTTATTAATTATATTATCTTAGAATAATAGTTATTAATTAATTAATTATCTTAGAAATAGTACTATTAACTTTTAAATAATTATTTTAATTTTAATTAAAATTAACTATTGAATAATTTTTTTTCAATTTTTCAACAAATAATTGAAAAATTATAAAATAAAAAAATATTTGCAAATTCTCATTTAATTTTTTTCTTATAATTAGATAAAATACCATATTTTTATACACATATTTCCCAAATTAAAAAAATTTTTCTAATAATTACAAGTTTTGTTTGAATAGCTTTATAACATATTCAGTTAACGAAATTACGAAATAATCGAATTTTATAAGTATTGTTTATATTATCAAAGATATTTTAAATTTAAAATGAATAATCGCATAAATTATATTTAAATATTAGATATATTTATTTATATATTTATACAATTTGACATTTTGTACATTTGAATGTACAAAAACCTATATGTTATATAAAAGAATATAAAATATACAAAGTACAATTTTTATCTTAATAATATATTATATTTGAGAAATAAAGTAAATCTCTCTTTAAACTCTATTTCTTTAGTCATATTCATATGAATTTGATTTTACAAAAAAATCCACAGTTTAATTACATTATTATATGTTAGAAATAAAAATATTTTATAATTTGTAATATGACACGTATATATTTTATTTTTGTTTTCTTCATATTGTTCATTTTCTGTATGAGTTTTCAAATCAATTAAAAATTTATATTTTTAATATGATGTGTTTTTATCTGTTTTATCTGTTTTATATAATTGAAAATAATCACATTATATTTTTTAACAAATTATAATATTTATGTTACGTCATATTGCAACAAATGGGGGATATTGGATGAATTTTATAATGAAGAATTCAATATAAAATTATTAATAGTTATTAATAAAAATTATTTAATTAAATTGATATAACATAATATTAAATATATATATATATATATATATATATATATATATGAATATCTTTCGAAAAAAATTGAACAATGAACAAAAATCAATAAAATGCAAAAAAATACAAAGGAGACATTCCGCAATCTTATTAATATCACAATGATATTCCAGATGAATATCATCTAGAGCATAATCTATATAATACTATTTGAGAATCGGAACGCGAGAAACAGAATCATTAACAACACTTATGACGTAAGGAAACGTCTAACATCCGAGGTTGAATCTTGAGCCATTCATGCTTCACTGAATAAGACGAAACAAATACAATCAATCCGTATACGTGGAACCCCTTCTTCCGCCATCCAAACAAGAATCCTCATACACAATCCGTTCATGGAAATACTACATATAACTTCGTTTCTCTACCGGCATGCTAGCATAAGTGTTGCGCGCATGAGGTGGTGCAACCAGTGCGCCTCTCTAAAGGGCATAATTCTTTGATCTCGATTTTTGTCCACTCACCCTATCTCTTTGCCCCACCCTACCTCCGCCCAATCCACCGTAACATAGCTAGCTTATCCAGGTTGATGCTGTGTTGGCTTCGTCGTTCTACATACATCGCGCGCCTTCCTCTCTCCGCACAGAAAATTCAAGACCGGTTAATCCAGATTAACTTTGAGTCGACGTTACGTACTGTACTATAGGTAAGCGCACGTGTACGAACACCTCTGTACACGTATACATGATCGTGAACATGTGTCTGAGTATATATGCGCGAGAGTTTGTGGCGGCGAACCTCGATCGGGAGTAACGATCTTCCGCGATCAAAATGCAACGATACTTTCCCCCTGGAGCACTCGCCGGACCTGTCCTACCGCTGCACCGAGCTCTTCTTCGCGAAGGCAGAATTACGGACGCGTGTAACGTCTGCGAACCGTGACCTACGAGTCTATAGAAAAAGATTGTTCTTTAACTCTTTAGTTATATATTTTTTCATATCTCATCTCAGAAATATATCATATTCAATTTTCAATATTCAATTAATACTAATAAATTTTTATTTTCGTTTATTTACATTTATCTTTTTTTATTCAAATATGATTTAAAACTATCTCTTTTTTTTCAAATACTAATAATAAAACAATATTCTTTTTATATTATCCCTTCTAATTTATTTTAATAGATTAAGATCTATTTTGATAGATTAAACGGATAATTTTGAAGAACTTGAGACAAATCAATTCATTTGATTATCAAAAATCAATTAATATAAATGAATATCTTTAATGAATGTTATTATATTTAAGCAACATACATTTAAATTATTATAAATAATTTATAAATTGATTTAATATTATTATGCTGCTTTCATTTAAATATAACGAAATAGATAACTACATATATCAATTTTGACTATAAATTGTTAGTGAGAGAATATTAAGATTTGTAATTGAATTTTAGGACTAATAGGATTAGAAAATTGATTTAGTACAGAATGAATTTGTAATTTTAAATTAAAATATTACAGATTTAATAGATTTATTATTTGATTTAATATTTAAATATAGAATATATTGATTTAAGATTCAAATATAGAATAGATAGAATAGAAAACGTGAAATTTTAAATATTGACAAGACCATTAAATAATATTAAATATGAGAAGTATAGAAAAATTTTTCAAATATTGATGAAATTAAAATTGAAATACGAAGATGTTATTATTAGATCGCGAATATTTAAAACTTATAAATATATATAACTTTTATATATATATATATATATATATAAATATATATAAACTTATAAATATATATAAAAACTTGTAAAATGTAATTATTTTAAATTAAGAACTATTTTTTTTTACATTTTATAATTTTATTATTTTGCATGCATTATTAATTTCTAAATAAAACTTAACAAATTCATTAGATCTTATCTAAAAAAACTTAAATAGCAATGATAAAAAATATATTATATTAATTACATTAATAAGTTGTTTTTATATAAGAGATATCTTAATTTAAATTTTACTAAATAAAAATTAACAATTTATTTAAAAAAAAAATACATTTGATATTTTAAAAATATATTGAATCAATTATATTTAAAAGAAGAATAATATACAAGATAATATATAAATAATATAAAAATAATATAAAAATTTAAATCATCTTTGTTATGTTAAAAATGAAATAAAATTATAAAACCGGTATTATAAATATGACAACTGAATCCAGATTTGAAAACTTAATTGAATTAAATGCAAATCAAATTTATTAAAGATGTCTATATACTCAATGTAAGAAGGGAATATCGTGAGCATGAAATCTTTGTATAAGACATCGTTCTTGATATTAATGATGGCAACGCATCACCAGTAATGAACATGCATAACCTGTCCCGCCCACGAGCGTACTCTGCGTTATACTCATACAATAATATTATCTATACAGTGCTATATCACGAATCGTCTAATTTCTCAGAAAATTAGATTATTAACGTTAACTTAATTATTAATATGTTATCTGAGGTTTTTTCCAAAAATATATTCTTTTCAATTTACATTCTTCGTTAACTACGATCTTAAAAAATCAAGCTTATTAATTAGAAACTTATGGTTTAAAAATTATATTTAATCTTTATATTTAATCTAATAAAAAAGTTAAATATACGTATAGATAGCAAATTATTCGTTATTTGTATTTATCATTTGCTTTCATTATCTTCTATCGAATAACATTTTCTTTTAATATATTAAAAAGTACCTAATTTTTGTAAAAAAAAATATTTGTTTATCTTTTCCAAGTTATAAGATCATTTTAGAATTAAATTTTACATTTGAATTTTCAAAATTAAAAAAAATATATATATGTGTATATGTATATATGTTTGGATATTTTTTGCAAATTTTTTGTAGAAACTATTTTTGGCCAGATTTTTCATTGCAAAATTTCATTAAAATCAATGTCTTTTATTTTTCTTATAAGAATGAGATACTCAAAACTTTAAAAATTTAAAAGCTTTTAAAATTCAGCAATAATAATAGTTAATTTAAATAATTGAATTGATATAATAGATATTAGATCTATTTTAACTGATATTTTATAAATCCATTGCAATAATTTATGAAAAAAAAAAATAAGATATAGAAATTTAATTTTTTACAAATAAACAAAATAATTATCATTACAATTGAATAAATTTATTTTAAAAATTATTATTATTATTATTTTAGAATTTATTAAAATTTTAATTTTTAACTTAACTTTTTAATTTTAAAACTTTGTTAAAAGAAAAAAAGAAGAGAATAAAAATATTAATATTTTAAATTTCGAGAATCCGCTTCAAATTTTGAAATTTTGGAAATGTTTTACAAGTTCATAGATTTTCTCAAATTTCATAGATTATGTTTTAATCCATAAATATATCATCTTATCGATAGCGGTATATTGTTATTATAAGACATATAAAATAATCGAATACGAACATACATTATTTAAATGTAAACAACTGGATACGTACATGACATATATATACAGCATAACATTAATCAATTGTAAAAATATCCAAGTTATTTTTCATTGCTTGTTCTCTAAAATAATTATATTTTAAAACGTAACTAGATTGATAGTACACTTCTATTTGCATTACAATTATTTATATTAAAAAGATAAATTTTAAATATTGTTATATTGTTAATATTTTTAATATTTTAAAAATTCATTGTTAATATTTTATTTAGTAGTTTATTATTACATTATTAAAATTCTAAAATTAATTTTTTTTTGCACAAAACAATTTTTTTCAAAAAGTTATTAAAAAATTTGAAATTAAGTTATAAAAGTTTTATTACAATTTCAGATTATAATGTTGAATATCAAATTAAACAAAATATGTTATAATTTAATATTTATATTTTTTTCTTATTAGGAATATATTTAAATCGCTTTTTTTTCTATTTTAACACTAAATACAATTAAATAATACGATTAAATAATATCAATATATGATTTTTCATTTATATTATTACTAATTCTTAATAATTAATAAATATTTATATTATATATTTATATATTTATATTATTAAATATCATGGATAATATATCCAAGGCCTTAAACATGCGTATTGGCATTCGTATTCCAACAGCAAGATAGTAAAAACATGTTATATTCACCGATTGATATATTCACTGATATTAAGCTATTTAAAGTGCGTAATAAATAGTGGATTTTACAACCATGAGATTCCAATGTCGCAGCATGTTATACTATAGTAGAATTAATCATGCTATTAAATTAATAACATGATATACTAGATCCGATATTATATTATATAATGTACTGAAAAAAAAAGAATTAAACGAGAAAGAAAAATTAGAAAAAAAA
The DNA here is from genome assembly GCF_014066325.1 of Apis laboriosa. Classification (NCBI taxonomy): domain Eukaryota; kingdom Metazoa; phylum Arthropoda; class Insecta; order Hymenoptera; family Apidae; genus Apis; species Apis laboriosa. The sequence goes on along the minus strand of NW_025222966.1, from coordinate 2,648,252 downwards.
GAAAAGAAATCAAAATAGATAAAACTTAAAGATTAATGGAAACTATATCATAAAATTTTCTTTATCTTTTTTTGTAAATATTTTATGTGATACAAAGAATTATAAGAATTCTTAATAATAATATAATTCTTTTGCTCGAATTTATTTAATTCAATAATCAAAAACTACGAGATAATGTAAATTAAGAATCTCAAATAATCACAATATTTATTTTTATATCAGCAATTCATAGATTTTTATTATACGCATACCAATTCAATTTCATTCATTTTTTTATGCTTGATTTCACTCGAAATAACAAAACAAGAAATTCAACATAATTTTTATTCTGTGAAAACCTAAAATATAATAAATAATAACAAATCTAGATATATATAGTCCAGATTATAATGAGATTTTGGCATTATGGAAATTTTGCATACTTCATATTCCATGGAATGCTGGCTTTTTCTTTGAATTAATGTTTAAAGAATCTGAACTACTAACTTACGATTTAATTTATAACCAATTCTATATACCAATCAAAGATCGAATTATTCTGTGAAAGAATCAAAATGTTCATTGCTTTGAATGAAATTTTTCTATAGTATATATCCAATTGTGTAATAATTCTTTGGATGCATAATGCACTCATTGGTTACAAATCGTATGTCGTCATTCATATTCCTTTCGCCTTTCATGCGTCCTTCGGAAGATGTAATTCATTTTTTGAAAAAATTCTAGCCTTTTACTTCCATTAAACATGCCAGAAAGTAACTACAAAGAAAATTCAATCGGAAAAAATTATATATTTCGGATTAAATGAATACTGTTATAACGTAAACAAAATATCATTACTTTTAATTTATTTTTTTATTATTGCTCCAGCCCATCCCTGAAGCTATGATATGTAGTAATAAAACTAATTTATTATAAAGTTCACAAGTTTGTTACAAGTTCAATTGTAAAACGATCAAAAGCAAATGAAGATTTATATTTATCACTAAATTCACAATGTTCTAAAGTGCGAGATTACAAGTTCGAAAGATTTTAAAATAAGAAATTCTGAAGTTACAAGAATTCTAAAAATTCTGACAGTTCAGGAATTCAGTTCAGGAAATTCTAAAAATTCAAAAGATTTTCAAAGTTCAAAAAAGATTTGAAGGTTAAAAAGATTCTAAAAATTCTGAAATTCAAAAAATTTTCACGAAACGTATGTACTCCCTAAAGCCCTTTCATGTTCATCTCGCAAGATCGCGGATCTTCAATGAGATATATAAGTGACACTATGGACCAATCCTTTGATTGATATCTTCAATCTAAAAAAAATTCCTAAAATAAAACCGAAGACCACACACAGAATCCGCTGTTTTCAAGAAATTGAAGAGTGTTTATAATAATTCTTCTCAAGGATGATGCTGATTGTCGTTAAAATTGGCATGGCTGGAAAATATAATCTCGAATCCCAGTACCATATTGAAACTCCAGCCGAATTGTTTCTAAATATACGAAGAATTGTCCGAATTTTTCTCTAAAACACGATATTGTCCTCGCATCATTCTGTATCATTTGTTCAATATCTGAACAGCAATCAATAGATAAAATGCTTTTAATTAATATGTCAGGCAAATTTTATTTTATTTTCAATACAATTAAAATTTTTAATCAAAACACTAGTAATTTTAACAAATATATTTTGATAATACTATTAAAGAAAGATTAAAAAATAAGAAAATATATGCAATGTATATTACTAAAAATTCATTTTTATTATTTCATCATATCGTATTACATTAAAAATTTGTCAATAATCGACATTTTATCTATAGTTAAAATCATTAAAGAATTATCAATTTAGTTTTTTAAAAACTATATAGCCGTATTTATTATTATATATAAACGTATTTTTACTACACTAAAGTTATTTACAATCGTGGAAATTTGTTCCAAACTTTCGAACAAATGATATCAAAACTATGTATAGTATATCATTTGAAATTTAAATCCTTTCATGATTAGTTTAACAAAATATTTAAAAAAACGAAAATCAATATTTGGAATTTAAAAATATCTGTTTTAATTTTGTTAGAAATATAACAATTTAATATAGAAAAATACAATGAAATTTGCATATAATTTTTCTTATTTAGTTCTAAGAAAAAAAAGAAACTTATAATATTAATATTATTTTTAACAGTTAATAATAATAATTAATAATAATATTTATAATTTTTATATTAATATTATTAGTAATTCTTTAACTTTCGTTAATCTAATATAAATTAATAATCTAATTCATATTATATTAATCTAATTCATATTAATCGAGTTTAAATTCTTTATACAGTTTAAATTTAACAGAGTTTAAATTTTTTATACAAAAAATTAATTCTGACATCGTTATTATATGATTTCATTCATATTTCATTATTTTTTAATTGTTTTTTCTTGTTTATTATTTTTCATTTTCAGTTAACGATAAAATTCTCAATAAATTTTCATAAGCTATAAATTTTTTTGTCTAAATCATTCCTTTTACGTTAGTATGATATGTTTTAAAATCATTTTATAAAAATATAATTCATGATTGTTATTAACGTTTTTAAGATTGTTATCAATGAATCAAATTAATATATATATATATGCATGTCAATATTTGTTATTAAAACGATAAAAGTTTAATAATATATAATAATACTTATTTTTTATTCCAAAAAAACCAATATTTAAATTCAAATAAAAACAAAAGCTGGATGAATAAAACTAATATATATATATATATATTTATAATTACTATTATATATTACTAATATATATATATTCTATTCTATTTTTTTTTATTCTAATCTATATTTTATTATTTTATTCTAATTTATACAATGCATATCTTTAAATAAAATCTTATATATATATATATATAACAAACGAGCAGGATTTCTAATGCTACCTCTACAATTGAATCAATTAACAAAGAAAGATCTCTAATCCACAAATTTAAAAGATTTTAAAATTTTGGAAATATTAAAGCATATGAATCATGCGATTTTTTTTGTTGCTCAAATTCACTTATATAAAATTGACTTATAAAAATATCTATTTTTCAATTTTGTGTTATAATTTGCAAAAGATAGAGAAAAAGAAAAAGTTTTAAATAAATGTTACTTCTTTTAATAAGAATTATTAATATATATTTATATTTAATAATTTTAATTTCGATATATAATCATAGAATTTTTATGAATCTAAATTCAATTAAAATTTATATTATTAAAACTAACAATAATTATTTTTTATAAAACATATGTAATGAATATATAATATGTAATGAATATATAAATTATAATAGATTATGTATGAATCATTCATATCATTTTTTTAGTGAAATATAACTTCAAAAAAATAAAATTAATTCTTGAAATTTCGGTATTATTTTTGTTTCTTTAGATATTTGTAAATAGAATAAATCAAAAATTTAAACTATAAAATATATATATCTATAGATTTTAGTACTCTATTATTTCATAGTAAAAAATATTTTCAGATGAAATATGAAAAAATAATATAATATAATTTTCCTGTATTCAAAAGAGATTTTTTAAAAAATAAATTGTTCTATTTATAGTATTATGCTTTACATATGTATAAAATGTATTATATACAAATTTTCATTAAAATTAATTTTTTCATGATAGATGAATTTCCTTATATAAAAGTATATATATAAAAAATTTTTGTAATTAATTGTAGATATAGAATAAATAGAAAGAATATTGTAAATATATATATTATTTAACAATATGAATATGATTTCATAACATGTGCATAATATTGCCTAATAGTAAAATTTAAATTAATTAATATTATTTAATATAATAATAATTATATATATGTAATAATTAATGTTTGTATATACATATATATAATTTATCTTGAAATAAAGAAAATTTATTCATATTTCATACATTAAAATTGTTAATACAAATTTTTAACTAAGACTCAAAAAATAAATATGTAAAAATCAAATTTTTGAAAAAGTGTATTTAATATCGCATCAAGAAATATCGATTAATTTTTACAAGATGTTTCAAAATTTATTAGTATTTTTTTCGTAAACGATTTTTTTTCTTATTAAAAAAAATATTAGAGTTATTTTATTTTCTATAAATAATTTCTATATAATCATAGACATCAATTTTTTATATTTTTAATATTTCATAAAACAAAAATTACTTTTTTTTAAATACAATATTACATATAACATATCATATGAAAGTATATATCAAGACAAATTCATTCATGTGCATGACTATAATTTCCAAAGCATGCAAAGTTAGAAATAAAGAAAATATTTTCCATATTATGTATTTTTATTTTTAAATCGTTTACATTTAAAACGGTTATAAACAATATTTTTAATAATGCCTCATAAAAAAAAATTCAAAGAAAACAAATCTAAAAATTTGAATGGTTATTTCACAAGTTTCTACGTTTATTTATTTAAGAAAATGTTGTGTTCAAAAAATTTGTCACTATTTTATAATTATGAATTCCATAAAATCAAACAGTTGTCTATATATCAATATTTCAAATAAAAATAGCAAAAATCATTAAAAGTATATTGCATAGAACAAAAATATATATAAATATAATACAAAAATAATTATAAATATAATATATTTTAATTATTAACATATCACTATTAACATATCAATAAGAAATATAGGTATAATAATATGCAAAATGTTCACTTCTAACTTTGCATGACTTTGAATGATATAATCTTAAAAATTATAATTATGTACATAAATGAATTTTTTGATATATGATTTCATATGATATAAAAATATACAATATTGCATTTAAAGTTTTGTTTTTCGAAAAAGGAGATTATAGAATATTGGAGATATAAAAAAATGATATATCGCTACAAACAAAAAGCTTAAAACATATATAGCTTAAAACAAAAAGCTTTTTTTTTTAATATTTTTTTATACTCTTTTTTACTTTTATGAAATACTAGATAATAAATATCTATATATGAGTTTTTAAAGTTATTTTTACATGTTTTTTTATTATTTTTTGATATACAACTATGCTTTGATCAATTTTTGTATTAAAATTATTTTAAAATTTAAAAAAATCTTTTGTTATAAGAATATAAAAATTGATTCTTATATTTTATTTTTTATATTTTGATTTATATATTGAACAAATAAAATTAAATTCAGTTGTTCTTGAATTTCATCTACTCATATAACAAGTATATCGAAATGTAATCTATTTATGTAAATATACTTTTGCATTCGCAACAATAGTATTGTGATGATGAACGTAGGCTAATAGCTAGATGTTTGTAGAATGCTCTTCGACAGATGTTGTAACAATGTGGTATATTTCTTAAAAATGAATGGATTGTATAAACTGTTACGAATGCAATATGTGTCTATAAAAGATCAGAATATTTCACAATGTCACAACAAGTAATCTACCCGAAGGTCAGAACACGATGTGATGTTAAAACAAAACTATCTATTTGTCGTATCCTGCGGTCGATTACGACGTGTTCATAATGAAACTTTTTTTACAAGTAATGATAGATAATTGTGTCCGATAGTCAGAGCATAATGTGTTTACAAACTTGTCATATCTGGCGGTCAGATCTATTCACAACGAAACTTTTTTTACCAGTGAAGCTCAGAAAATCTTTTCTCAGTTCAATTGGAAAGATCACAGTTTCCCGATGGGACACAATAATAATCAATAATATCGATTACTGTCTGACTCGTGATATTCCCAAGTTAGAGAAAAATTTTTCGAATTAAAATGATATTGGCCGTATTTGGAATATATCACTCAGCTAGGCTGAAATATATCAAAAATATACAATTATAAAATTCGTCTAAACTCTCAAAAGCGACAATCTTCTCAGATAACATCATCCTTTGTTTAGGCTTAATTGAGCGATAATAATAGAAAAGAGTTTCTATGAAGAATTTCTCCGAATAAGTTGTTTGTAAATCTTACGAACAATAAGTGCTCGCAAACAATACTTATATAAACTATATTCTATATTTATATTATATATTATATATGTTTTTCGTGATTATCTTTAAAGTATTATGTATATTACATAATATAAATATTCAGTATTATTATTTTCAATCATAACATTTCTAATTCATCATTATAAATATCTATTTTATTTTCAAGTTCAAATTTTCTTTACGCTGCTTTACATTTTTTTTATTATTATTTTTTCTTTTTTTAATAATAAATTTTTTTATTACAGTTTTTTATATTTTTTTTTATTTTCGTTTTTTGCGACTTAATATAAAATAAAAATTAATATTTTTTTTTAAACATTTTTATAAAATAATATTAAAAGATACGCAGATCTTTAATGTTTAGAAAATTTAGATTTGATAAATATTAAGAAACTTTATTAAAGAGAATTTAGAATTTAGAATTTAGGATTTAGAATTTAAAATATTTATATGAAATGATTTGAATTCTTATTGTGATGATAAAATATTATATGTACGACACATATTATTCATAGTATTAGAATTTTGATTATTTTAATTATTTAAAATTTTTATATTTTTAAATTTAAAAAAGTTATAAATTATTTTCACAGAAAATATCTCAATTTAATGGAAAAGTTCTGTTTCCCGGAAAGAGTTTATTAATTAAAAGTTTATTTTTAATTGATATTTTTTTTGTACGGTTATAAACTGTATTAAATGTAATCTGTGTTAAATATAAATATATTAAATATAATCGAACTACTTTAAATGGAATAATTAAATCATTTTTATTCCTTTTTTTTTATTTCTTTGTCCTAAATAACAACTCAAATACTTTTCAATTTTTTAAATAATAATAATTTTTGAATAAATTTTACAAATTTTATATCTAAAAATTGCATTTTCTGGAATGAATGAAAATTAACAAAGAATTAACATGATTTTGTTTTCAAAATATCTTTGTTTCACATTTTTGCTTCCAAAACATCAATATTTATAATATGCTAATTATATCCATCTATAATAGTACTAGAGGAATTGGGTTTTCTGCACTTAGATTAATACATTTTATAAAATAATAAAATCACAGAAAAGATTTCATTTTGTGACATGCTTAGATTGTTCTTATAAGAATTCTTACTAATTTTTGTTTTATTGTCTTTCTGATTTATATAAAAAATAAAGGAATATATGTATCTATTATATTTATGCAAATTAAAACTGTAATTAACTTTTTAGTTGATGTTAATGCTGCAATATTTTTTATCTTTTATTGCTATTATTTGAAATATTTTATATTGTACACAAATTTCTGTTTCATCAATATTGAATATGCAATGAAGTTGTTTTGCACTTTCATTTGACTTTTTTTTTTATATTATATAAATCAAAAAAGTGATTTACATTTTTTATTAAAAATTTTAAAATTCTCACATGAAATAGCATGTGATGTTCTTAATAAAAAGTATGAATTTATTTCTTATAAAATCCTTGAATCATTTTTTCTCTGTTTTTTCATTCTGAAATGAATGAAAAATATTATTTGTTACTACAAAATATAATTTTTATATCTTTTTCCAAAAAATTTCTTAATTCAAAAAAGTTTCTTAATCCAAAAAATTTGTTATTCATAATCATTCATTTATTATCATTGTTCCATCAATTATTTATCATCAAGCGATATTGGAAAATTCTGAAAATATGATTTTAATAATTTTATTAGAAATACTAAAATTAGGAGATATTTTAAAAAACTTGCACATTGTATATAAAGGTAAAAGAAAAATATTATTTAATTTATAAATAATCAATTTTATTCTTTAAATATGACTAATCAGATATTTCTAATATTCTTGTATTCACCAAATTTTTCCAAATATTTTAGATTTTTCCAAATATAATATAAAATTTTCCACTAAATTTTTACTATTAAGATTTATTAAAATATTATTAAATAATTCTCCGTTGCTTTTCACATGATAATTATGTCACCATATATTATGTATATTTAGATATTAATTCAATTCATAACTGATCAATTTTAGATAATTAATTTATAAAAAAATATTCGATAATTTTTTATTATATTTTTTTTAATATGATATAAGAGTCATCTGAATAATGTTATGAAGATTTATTATGAAGACTCGGCAGTCATTGTTTATTAAAAAATTATTAATAAGAATTTCTTCAAAAGTTTAGAACACAGTTTAAAATAAATATTTATAAAAAGAGAATCCAATTTTCCAATAATGATCTTAAAATATATTCAAAATCATTATTCTACGTTTCTCAATAATATAAAATAAAGCAATAATATAAAAATCTTTTATTTTTCGATATTCGCAAAAATATATTATGAATATATTTAAATATATATAATATATAAATAATATATATATATAATATTATATATATTATAAATTATATATCTATATATAATTCAATATTGATAATTTTTTAAGATTTCTTCTTAAATTTGAATTTTTTTATGTATTATGAACATATATTACAAATATAAAAAGTGTGAACAGAAAAATACTCCCTCTGTACTCCTATTCCAGAAAAAAATTTAACCTAATCTAAAGTCACTTTTAAATAAATTATAATAATTATAAAACTTGAAGTAGATTAGATTTTTATGGAATAGAGAAACAGGGATAAACTGTCTACTCATGTTTTTACATTATTCTATATATAGGCATATATAATTATTGTATATTGTATAAAAAATTATTGTATAAAAAGTATTTAAATCATTTTTTTCAAATTATTCATTTTTTCAGTTATATTTATTATTATACATAAAAATACATAATTGCAATTATTTTTAAACAATCATTCCATTCAATTCAGAAAATTGTTTGTTTATAATAATAATAATGTAAATAATGAAATAATAATTTCAAATCCGTCAATTCTATAATATTTTTATATTGTAGATATTTTACTTTTTTACGAATAATTTTTTTTATACAAATAATTTCACAAATTGTATTTTATCAAAAAAGAAATTCCTAGGATTTTATTTTGTAATAACGAAATATAGGGAAAAAATATGAAAAGAATTTTTATATTATTATTATATTATTATATTATTATATTATATATTATATTATTATTTGTATATATTATTTATTATATTTATTATATTTTATTATATTATTATATATTATATATTTTATATTATATTATTATATTATAATATTATATTTTTTGAACAAGATAAAAGATTCTTTTATTCTATTTCTATTCTATTTAATTCTTTTTTTTTCACTATTTTTTTTTAGATGTATCATACATTAATATGCCCGTTTTCTAATCTGAATAGTGCCCTTTCATAATATAAAACAAGATTCTTTATCTATGATAAATATTATCAATAATTGTTCATAAACAAATAGAATAAATTTTTAAATTAGCCAGTATAATTAATTTAACTAACATTAACAAATATAATTTATAATTTATTTATTTAAAAATTTTATAATTGATCTTATTAAATTTTCTTTCTGTATTATTTCATTTACTGCTTTTTATATTTTATTTATATTAATACGATTTTTTATTTGAATATATGAATATTTGAACTAAAAAAAATGAGGAAAAATATTCAAAAAAAAAATTTTTTAATAATAAATATATATTCAAAATCGGAATAAAATTTTGAAAAGACGATTATAAAAGTTATATTCTTTTTGTAATCATTCGTTGTATTCCTTTCATAAATTTGTGTAAATATATTAAATTTAATCATAAATTTAAGTAAATGAAAAATCCGAATAACAATTAATATAGTTAAAATAATATAAATATTATAATAAATATTATATATAATAAATATATAGTAAATATATTTATATTTAAATAATATAATAAATATTAAGTAAAACATATTGGATAATTAATGTTCTTGAATAAATAAATATTTAAATATAGTAAGAAAAAAAAATAATACTTCGCAAAACATTTTGAAAAATTACTAGAAATTTTATTTTTGACTTAAAAAATATTCAATTGCATGCTTGATACAACAATAATTTATGCACAAATATCATTATAAAATAAAAATGAATATCCTGAACAGACATTTTTCCATTTTTAATAAATATACAATATCTCTTTTAATAATTTAATTAATGTTTTTTCATGTCACTTCTTTCCTATTGATTATAAATCTTTTTTTTCGAGAAACCATAATAAATCAGTCCCATCAAAATTATAAAAAGTCATGATTTATTATATATTATTTATTAAATATTATTTATTATATATATTTATTAAATATAAATAGTGCTCGGAAAATTACTTTCTTTACACTTTTCTTATTCATAACTTTTTAATGAATGGCGACCGTTAACTAAAATCTTCATAATATTATTCAGTAAAGACTTTGACATATTAAAAAATTATCGAGATTATAATAGAATTAATAGAAAGTGATATTTTTTGTAAATAATTATTAAATTTCAGTATTTATTTTACGAAATATATATAATGAATAATAATATTTATAACATGAATATTAGATATATTTAATTTATAAATGTAATAAAAATAAATAACATTTTGCATTATTGAATATTAAATATAAAATTCATATTAAATTATAACTTATGAAGTTTTCATTAGTAGAGAGAAAATTAGATTTTATAATATTTTTACACTCGTTCAACTTCACAAACTTACAAAAAATTCTTAGAAAATTTTTTTTGTGGATAAGTAATCTCTGAGGCAATTGTCCATTTTATTTCAATAAATCAGCCATAAAGATATATCACAACGTAATTCATTTGTTGGCATTGTAATTGTAATCACCGTTAAATTAATTAATATTTGACGAATTAAAATCTTTCACTGTTTTTTTGTCTCAAATAATCGCGCAATATTTCTTGCTTCGTGAGCTCAGCAATCCTTCAATAATTTTTTGGAAATATTGAAATATACGTAAATATGATCATTATATCAACTTTATACTTTAATCAATCAATCAATTTAAAGAAAAACTAGAAATAAAATAAATAAATAAATTTTAATACGTGTTTTTAACGATTAAAATCTTCTAATTATTTATAATAAATAAATAACGATTTTTTATTGATATTTTCATTATCTTTTGCTGTGTTTTTTCTATTAATTTATTATATGTATATTTTATATATATGTATATATGTACATATATATGTATATGTTTGTTGAATTTTACATATCCAAATCATTAAATAATATTGAATTTCATAATCGAACATTCCTCAAAATCCGACTAGTATACCAATCAGTATTCTTTAACATCGATATTCTGAAATTCTTATTTAAACGGTATGGGAACATTTCTGAATCATCGTCAATCGATGCCTTCAAGCATAACATCATCCCTCAGGCACTTTGTGCATCTTCACCACGTTCGAACGGTGCCAATATACAATCAATCGCCAGTATTCGTGTAATTGATACCCATCCACCGTATAACAAACGACGCTGGTTACAGTATTCAAAAGCACTTTCACGACTGACCTAATCATGGATCATTCTTCAAGCTTCAGGATAAATGTGCTTTTCTCACCTTACTTTGACATTATCACAGATTAACACCTTCGTGGCTAATACTTTTTTTATTTCTTTTCATCATTTCATAGTTATTTTCACAGATTGGTTGATTTTATGAATTGGTTTTATGTTTTATAATTCGAAATAATTTTTTTTGTTTTTTAACGAGTGATTTTTTAATATTATTTTTTAATACATTGAATATACTGAACATTATATACTCTCATAAACTGAATTTAATTGATTACAAGATATAAATGAATTTTTAGAAATTTTTAGAATTTTTATTTAATTATGATATAACATTATTTTCAATAATTGTTCGAATATAGTAAAATTAATTATCGCATAATATATAATATACAATAATATTCATTTGTTCAGAGCATTATTTTTACTTACAATTTATTTTCAATTATTTATTTTTATAAAAATTCTATATAGCATATAAGATGTTATATATTTGTAGAATATTTTTAGAATAAATGGGATTTCATGTTTTTCATTAAAAGAGTGGAATAAAAAAAATACCCTTTTCTAAATGGATATTTCATATTTCATAAAGTTTTCAAAAGATATGGATTTCATATTTCATATAGATTTCATATTTCATAAAGTTTTCAAAAGATATTCTTCGGATGTTACACGAATCTCATCAATAGCAGATTATATATTTTTTCAATCATTTCTCTGGACCATTCAAAATTATATTTCATATATTTTGTTTCACTGACTGTGCCTAATAGTAATTAATTTATTCATGATGAATCGGTTAATTAAAACTTGAGGGAATCCTTGAGGAAAAGGAGTAGGAAAACCACTTAACTAATCCAAATTTGTGTTAATATGTATTTTATATATAAATTTTATAATTTAATAATATTATAATTTATAATAAAATTTTATATATAGATATTAAATTTTATATATATAGATTATTAGATTTATTAGATTTTATATATATAGATTATTAGATTATATATATAAATTTTATTAATATAAATTTTAATATAAATTAATATAAATAATCTTTTCTTCATTCTTTTTCTATACTCCAAAAAGTTTAGCAGGAAGAAATCTAGAGTGGGGAAAAGAGTTGTATGCGTCTCGTGAGCCATCAGTTATCGAAACTTGTTTTAGAGCAGATCAATTCTAGAAATCAAAATAAAATTGACATACAAAAATATGATGTGTAAAATAATTTTATTTCCATCACATTGCGAAAATATGCTTGTATTTTGTTAGATTACAAAAACATATTTAAAATAATTATATAAAAAAAATAAATTGTACATCATAATTATTAATATTATTGCTTAATAATAAACTTTAATTTTAAAACAATAATTTTATTATATTATTTAATAACACTAATAAATAACACTAATCTATTATTTAATAAACATTAAATATTTATAACTCTTTATAGTCCTACTTAATATAGTCCCACTTAATCTATAGATTTTTATCGATGATTTTCAAAAAATTAATTATTTTTTAATTAAAAAAAGTTATATGTAAAATAATATTTTTATACATAATATATATATTTTTTATATAAAAATTTCTGATTTTTCCCATAAGATATATTCCATATACAAAACAATTATATATTCATCTATTAATTAATATAATATAATATAATCAATATTAAAAACAATCTCATTAAAAGCATAATAAATAACATATAAATTAATTCTCATTACGTTCATTTATTCACAGAAGTAATATTATTGGTAACATTAATTAATACAATTTAATGAATAAAACATCGAATAATTTATAACCAAATAATAGAATACATAGAATGCTTCTTATATTCATTAATCCTAACAGAAAATCATTAATTAATGAATATGGATTTAATTTTATAAATATAGATAGTTGAAATACAGATTATGAAAGCAAATAACAATATCATTGCCATGTTGTTAACATCTCTCAATGTTAACATCTCTCAATGTTATATTAAAAATATGGAACAATAATTCGAAATATCATCGGCAACGATAATTAAGTAATCTGCAATCAATCAATCAATATAATCAATTTTGAATAATGATTATTATAGAAGTCATCAATACGATTTTGTTCAAAAATCAATTAATAATTTATACAATCTGAAAGATGATATTGCTCTGTTAAAAAATTTTTTTTTAATAAAATTACTTTCTTTTTTTTAATAATTTTTTCTTATTGAGGTTTTTTTTCTTCAATTTGTTTTTTCTGATATTTTGCTTGATATAATTAGATTTATATTCTTCTTATATTTTTCTTCTGTTTTATTTGAATTTATTTTCAATTTAAATACTTAGTTCGAAATAAAATCATTGGATTTTCATTAATCATTTATGCATTATTTTTTCATAAATTCATAAGTTACTATTCCAAGTTATATTTTGATTACATACTAAAGCCTAATTTTAATTCAAATAGAAAAAATATTTGAAATTCCTTTTTGTCATGTTGTTTGTTTACAAAAGAATGATTGAAAAATCACAAAGAAAATATGAATAAATAAAAAAAGAAGAAAGAAAAGAAATGTCAGAAATATTTAAGAAAAATTTAAGTTAATTAAAACAATAATTAATAATAATAATTAATAATAATTTATTAATAAAAATCATATTCATTATATGAAATATATTTTCATATTATAACTATTTACATAAAAATTTACATTCAAATTATATAAAATCCATAATTCTATGAAAAGCGAGTTTTTCTGCTATTTTTAAATCGTTAAAAAATTGATGAATTTTAGAAACATTGAAAAAATAAAATAATATTTTAAATTTTTCAAATTCTGAAATTTTTATCTCGTTTAGAGACAAATAAAAAAATATAAAATTAAAATTAAAAAAATATTGATATAAAAAAGTTTATTTTTATATTTCAAATTATTTTTAATAATAAATTGAAATAGTAACTAATTTTTTTTATAAATATACCTAAAATTACAATATGTACATAATATAATTTAATTTTTTGAAAAATTTATGATATGATTTTGAGAAATTTTAATATATGATAGTGAAATTTACAATCAAAATAAAAATAATCATTTTAATCATACTTATCTTTTTAATGTGATAAATAAAATCAATAAAATTGATATTTTTTTTATTTTTTATTATACTATTTTTCATTATTGTAATAGGAAATATTAATTATTAAGTATGAATATATTCATTATATATTTATTCATTATTATTTTATTATATTATTATATTATATTATTTTATTATATTATTTATTTTTTATATTTAAAAAAAAATTAGAAAAACTTATAATTTCTCCAAGTTCCTCATATAGAATATTAATGTTTTATGTTAACTATTATAATATTGTATTCTTAAGTTATTCTAAAAGATGATATGAAATATCCATCATTTTTTTTTTTTTTACCATTATTCATATATGATATTCATATATTTTATTCATATAATTTTTTTCTATTATCAGTTTTAGTTTCTAAAACAAAATTTTTTTCTTACAAAAAATTTGTCTTACATTGTGATGTAAATTCTGGTATAGATATACATTTAGTTAATAGTAATCATATTTCTATCTAATCTTGTTTAACAATAGAGAATAATCTCAATAAAAAAATTAATTATTAAATAAATTAAATTTGGTTAAATATTAATATTAATGATGTAGAGATCACATTTTTTGTATAATCTAATTATACCTATATAACAAATGAGAAGAATTAATAGATTAATGGTTTAAATTAAATTTCATTGTTTTATTACAATGAATTCAATTACAATTCATCATAATGTAAATTACATTTTGTTTAAATAAAAATTGTTCTAATTTATGGTAATTATTACATATATTTAGAAATTTATATAATTTTATTATGTATATTATATTGTATATTATATTTGAATATTACATTTCTTAATTTTTTGATTTTTTTGATTAATGATTTTATAACTTTTGTTATACGTCAAATTCTATTCTTTCGTTATTTTCAAATTATTAACAAGATATCATTCGGAAAAAATACATATAAAATATTCAAGTACAAATAATAATATATGTATGAAAAGATGAAAACGGAATATATAATGATATATACCGCCAATTATAAATTCGTCAAAAATCTAATTGTAAATTTATTAAAAGTTTGTTGCAAAAGATTTTCGGAAATGAAAATTGAGTAGCAGTAATATATACAGGAAAAAATTCAAAATGATAACCTTAACATATTTTACGATCATTAAAATTGGAGAAGATCACATTTCTAAATAATTAGTTTGCTCTCATTTTTTCTCTCCTATTGTCATGTAATCGAATTTAATAATCTTGAAACATAAAAACAACTTAAGCAATAGAACATATTATAACAAAAATCTCAAATTAATTTTATTCATGATTTATCACCATTTATCTAACAAATAAAATTTATATAAATTGCACAATATGCATTATATTATTAACCATTTTAATTTTTAAATTTTACAATTTTTTAAATATTTATTTAAATATCAAATTATAATAATAAATTAATTTAAATTAAATTATTAAATTAATTTAAATAATAAATTAATAATAATAAATTATATAATAATATAATTATAATAATAAAAAATTGAAAAATAAAATTAATTTGCTATTAAACTATCAAGAAGTTATTGCGGCTATTTTGGTCTTGATTTACAGTATATGATCTAATCATCAATGTTTCAATCCTATCAATTTTAAAATAGGATTATATATTATAAAAAAATTTTATATTAGAAGAAATAATATAATAATACATTATATTATAATATATTATTATTAGCCATTAAGCTAATTTTATAGAATTTTGAAAAAAAAGTATCAAAAATTTCAAGAATTGAAAAAGAGAATGAAAGACTTATATAAAGAATATTAGATTTCTAGATTAGTTATTTTAGATTTCTATATTTTTATATATTTTTATTATATGTATATAGATGATTTAGAAATATATGTTAAAAAATATATGTTAATATGTTAATATGAAAAGATGAATTTACAAATTAAAATAAATCAAAATATCATAATGATATATATTTTTGTTCTTAAATTATGCATAATTAAATATAATAATAATTAAAACATCATACGATAAAATGGCCGCATCCTATGGTTGACTTCCTGATCAATATATTTTTAAACATTTTAAAACATTTAAAATTTATTGTTTATTTAACATAAATAAACAATATAATACAACATAAATGAATAATGTGCTTAATCTATAAGAAAAAATATAATATAAAATTATTCAAGAAATATCAAATATTTTTCGAAAATCCAAAATTCAATATTAAAATGTGCAAAGACATCTAGTGATAAAAAGACATTTCCAATATTTTCTTCAATTATCCCAATTGTTAAATAATTCAAAAATTAAATTTTCTACATAAGATAAGATGATCATACAAAATTTTTTATTTATTTATTTTAATGTATAAATTCATAAAATCTAAAATATTAATATATATTTCTGAATCATAGTGTACATATAATCAATAGATAATGTTTGATCTATTAAAGTTTATTCAACTTGATAAACAATTAACTATTCGCAAATTATTCCTTTTTCCACAAATTTTCAAATAATTTTATATGCAATCTATAACGCAAGAAGTATAAAAGAAGAAAAAATAGAAAACACGCATATTAGATCGAATGAAACTACTTTAGCCTGAAGGATATAACATATGCATTATTTAAATAGCAATACCAACTATCCAATACCTCGTTAATAATAGCAGATCCATTTTTTTTTCGAGCAGCTAAATATCCATCGCTCGAAATGTATCGATTTTAAATATTTGTGTTAAAATATCAAGGGAAATCATAGACACATAGTTGAACGATAAAACTGGAAAAAAATGGATAGGTTTTAGCGTAAAAGTATAGACTTCCCACTCCAAAATTATTTATATTATATTTATTTATATGTATCGTTTGAATATGTGTATAATCTATACTAGATATATCTATGACTACATATCATAATTATTAGTCACATCTTTTTTCACTGTCTTTTATATTACTCCAGAAAAAAAAATTACAATTATAATCAATATATAATAATCAATAATAAAATCATATATCAATAATGAATAAAATCAAATTGAACTTGAACCGAACTTAAAGTCCCGGCAAACAGAATTATTTTGATTATATTGTGATGTTCTTCTATCATTACTATTAATATCAATTTTTCTTTTACCGTTTACTTTGTGAATTTTTATAAAATAAAAATAATCATATTTATAGAAACAAAAAATTTTTAAAATTTGAAGTGATTGTTAAAGTAATCAAGTAATAATTTGCAAATAGTAAAGTCTTATAATTCTAAACTTTTATTTTTCAAATCTTAAATTATAATGTTACACAAAAATCAAAATTAATTTTAATGTAAAATACAAATCTAAAAATAAATATATTAATAAAAAAAATCTGATAAAATTTAATATATTATACTTAAAATGTAATATGCTTTATTTACAATTTGTTCTGTCAGTCTGTATCTCTAATGAAATTCGAGAGAAAGAACAAAATTATCCTTATGCATTTAATGGGGGTTTGAACTTTAAGAAGCTTTCTGATTTGTCGTGGTCAAGTAATCGATCATTCAATGGCAACTCGTTCTTTCGCAAGCAAGCTAGATGATCGCAGGTGTAATTATGCCGATCGGATAGCGAGTTACTTTCACATCGTGAGGACATTCTATCGGCGGCCCATGGCCAGTGTATCACGTATCAAACAACTTCACTTATTCCGCTTATATTTTTTATTGCGCCATGTTTGAATGATAAATTCTGTGATTCTATAAACTAGTAATTACAATGGCTTTGGGTTAGCTCAATAGTCAAAGCTGTGATACGCATTTCCTGTTTAGTCTGCAGAATATACTATATGATTGCTTTTTAAAAAAAAAGAGATAGATAGATTCTTTTTAAAAAAAAAAGAAGAGAAAATAATTTAAAATTATTTTATTTCGAATAAACAAAATTATCGTATCAATGTTAGTTTAATATTTTTTTTTTTAATTTTTTTTTTTTATTCAGATTTAAATTTTGTATAGTATAACATTGAAATAAAATATAATTTTTCTAAATATTGTGATTATTTACATTTTAATAATAAAATTCTATTAAATATTTCAAAATTAATGTATATAATTATGACATTAACAATGTCAATAAATATAATATAACGATTTATATATTTTAATTTTATTTTGACGAAGAATTGATATATCTAAAATCTTATTATATATCTTATTATAATACCACTTCTTGTAATATAATTTCTAACACATTTTGCTTTGATTCTAATACATTTTCCTAATACAATATTCAAATTTAAATATTCTTTTTGATCATTATCGAAATAATATAGAATTTTAATGTTCAATAATTATAATAATCAAAAATTTCAAATTTCAAAAATATATTTGAATTCTATGAAATAAATCTCAAAAATTTCTTTAAATGCTTATTCAAAAAATTTAACAACTCATGATTCATTTTCGAGACTTTCTGTTGATTATTAAAAACTCATATTGTTTTAATTTTCGCTCATCTCCTAAAACGCAAATATGTCAAAAGTCATCGTTGATTAATCTAGTCAGTCAAGGAAGAAGTTCTATTCTTCTTAAATCTGATTTTTCCAAACACAGAAATGCCGTAATCTTAATCAAGAATCGCACAAAATATTCGAACAAAAGAATAGTATGCGAATTCCAGCCATCAAATTGGCATCGAAAAGTAATCAAACGGAGCTAATGAATGAGTTCATCATGTTTTCGTTAATGTTTAAGCTGCAGGCACTATAGGTGATGGACATGTAATGCGCTATCTTAGTTGAACTGGTTGAACAAGTTCATTCACCATGATTTATACTTTACTGGACACAATGCTGGGCTATTTAAACTTCAGAATATACTATACTACTTCAAAAATTAGCTTTTGGTATTTTGAACGAAATTGTTAATAATATATAATAATAGTAATAATAATAAGTATAATACAATATAAAATCTAGAAAAATGTATATCAAAACATATAAGATAGCCTAAAGTTCTTTCAACAATAAAATTATTTGATATGACTTGGTACGAATATATCAAATCAAATAATAACATCAACAATAATAATAATAAATAATAAATAGTTTTATAATAATAAACCTAATAAATAATAAAAATAATCACATGATTACTAGAAATAATAATTATGTTATTATTAATAATTATCGATATATATTCATGAATACTTATAAAAAGCTATATTAAGCATAATAATAATAAGAAAAGTTTTATAATAATTTTATTATCAACTTAAAATCCTCAACATAATAATAATATAAATATGAATTTTTATCTATATTTTACTTTGTTATTTATAATAATAAAAATAATTTAAATTTAAATTCTAAAAAAAATCTATCTTTATTTTGTTTCGTTTAATTCTGATGATAACAATTATTTATCATATATAATAATATATCATATATTTAAAAATAGATATCATATTTGGGAAACTTATTTAAATCTGTCCTAATTGAAAAAGAAAGAAAAAGTGCTTTCTTAGTATTTACTAAGATGAAATTAAAAAATTAAGAAGGTTAATCTTTATGAATATATAGTAATAGAGATGAAGCAAAATATTAATTATATTATATAATATATATTATAATTATAATATATATAATATATATATAATAATATATATATAATATATATATAATATATTATAATATATTATATATTATATATTATATAATATTAATTGAAAAATTCTTTTGAAAAAACTTTTAACTAAACGAGTTCAGTTTTAAGTTAATAAAAAAATTGTGTATATTACGAATATTAAAATATTATTTATTATTAAATTATTGTATATATATAATAATATTGTTATATTAATAATTATTAATTTATTATTAATTATTGTTAATTATTAACAAATAAAGTTATAAAACAAAATCATTTGAGATATATTATAAATAATGAATAATTATAATATGAAAAAAAAAGTCACAAAAGTATTTCAATAAAGGAATAAAATTTATAATAAATTATATAATTATTGAATTTATATATTATCTTTATATAATATCTTAATATAATATTATAATATTAATATAATCATATAATATCTTTTTATAAAATATCACAAAAAAATATAAAAAAAAAATCTAAAATAAAATATAAAATAAAAAATTTTCATCAAAATTTATTTAAAAAATATTATCATTTTCATTCCAAACTTTATATCTCTTCATAAACTTTCATAATAATCTTTAAAACAAAAATAAAGAAAATCGATTGTTTTAAACAATGTTGTTTCTATTCAAGCTGAAATATTTCTAGAATTTTTCTATTCCGGAAATTTCCATGTGAATTGCACTTTGGCTTACATAATCTATACATAATATATATATATGTTTCTCATGAACGAACATTAATTAAATCTAACAGAAAAATTTGTTACAGTGTGATTAACTCAAATATGATCATCATTAAAATACGCTTTATAATTTCATTTAAATTGCTAATTGTTCGTATTCGTATCCGCTATTTTTGGTATTAAAATCCACTATGGTTTTCATGCAACACATAACACAAAATGCAAAAGATTTTAATATTTTCTAAGGAATGATTACGATTATCACAATTATCACGAATTGATTCGAAAGTAATAAATCTTACTGGTTATAACTGGTTATCGCTACGAAGTTATCGAACAAGTTGTATTCATAGAAACTCATAGTAATCCCCATTCCGGTAGTAAAGATAAGAGCACCTAGTTCATATTGCCATATTGCCCTATCTCATCTCTGCATAGTTATACTCAACCAATCGTATATACCAAACCAATACCAAACCAATCGTAATTTTGAATTAATTTTTTTTATGTTCATTATTATTCTTTCTTTTTTTCATCATAGAGAAACAAACGATTGTATATTAGCATGGATGGCCTCGCCTTTCATACAAGTTTATTTAGTTGCGAAAACGTTTGAAGATTGATTAGTAACAATCAAAATTATGAGAAGATAGAAGATAATATATATTAATAATTTTTTTTTAAACGGTTTTGTTGCTTAATTATAAGCCAAAATCGATTAAATATTCGTTTTAGAAGCCCAAAATACACTAATAACTTTCTTTGTTTTCTTTTCATATTTTTTATTATGAGATTTGATTTATATTATTAATTGTTTTGCGATAAGATGAATTTTTGTATGTAAATTTATATTTTTATGAACATAAAAAGTAAATAAAGAAATCTAATTTTTAAATTAGCGATATAATAATATTCATATCGTATGAAAAAAAAAGAGAAATTTTCGTATTAATATATGAATAAAATAAATTTTTATTCAAGTTCAATTTTAATTTTTAATTTTATAATATTCGATAAATTATTAAATTTAAAAGCAAAATTTATTTTCTGAAAAAAGATTCAAATAGATGAGCTCTCTTTATAATATAACTTTATAATATAATATAAATTTTCCTAATTGTAAGATATAAACTTGCAATTAAATGCAATGAAAATGCAAATTATGAATTAATTTTCTAATTAAAAATTATTGTGTATAAATTAAAAATAAAAAATAAAAAAAAGAAAATAATTCTTTTTATATTCAAATTTTGAATATTCGACTTTCTGAATTTTTTTATTAAATAAAAAAATATTTATATAAAAATTTATAAAAAAAGAGATAAGAAATTATGTGAAGAAAAATATTTCGAAATTAATACGAAATTATTCTATTTTTCCTATCTATTCTATCTAGTTTATTTAATATAATTCAGCTTTCGTTAGTTCTTTTAAATAGAAAGATATTCGTTTTCGTTTATGATAATATCACATTGCAAGGAAATAAAAAAAGCAAAAATGCAATTTCGTCAAAACGAAATATAGTACTAAACATTTTCCTAAATTACGACTGGTGTTCAAAGTTCTTGTGAAGATTTACAATTATTAATAAATATAACTAGAAATATTATACCAGCAATTGACAATAACATAAATAATAACAATAACCATCATTTATTTCTAGTATATAAAATTATTAAAAAATTAATTGATATGATATATATATGATATGATATATAATTGGTATGATACATATCATATTATGATATATAGTAATAAAATTAATTTATTACCAAATAGTAAAAAAATTATTTATTTCGCTGTTAATAAAATTATATTCTAGATCAAGAGCAAAGTTCATATGTTAATGAATGTTTACATTTATTACTGAATTCACAAGATTTTAAAGTTTTGTTCGTTTGAGATTATAAAGTTCAAAAGTTCGAAAGATTTTAAAATGTAAAATTCGAAAGTTCCAAAAGTTATAATTTTGAAAAGATTCTAAATTTCAAAAAATTCTGAGGTTAAAAAATTTTTACCAAAATACTCATACTCTTTAGGAATCTTTTCGTACTCTTTTCGTAAGGTTACGGGTCTTCGGTGGACACATCGAACCAACCTTCTAATTCGCGAATATTTGTAATAATTCTTCTCAAATAGGATAATGTTGATTACCATTGAGATTGGCTGGAAAATATCGTCTCAAGCCCAAGATCACGTTTATATTCTAGCTATAATATTCTAAAATAAATATTTCTAAAATAAATATATAATTCCAAAGATCGTTCAAATTTTTTTCTCAAAATTGGCATTATCTTCGCAATATCATCCTGTATCATCTATTTAATATCTCAACAATCACTTTACAATTTATTTAAATTTTAATTATTTATTAATTTAAAGATCTTTGATTTGTTTAATCAAAGATATTTTATGAATTAAAAGAAAATAATTATTATCAAATAAATTTTATTCTTTGTAAATTTTATAACTTTTGCTAGAATTTGAAATCTTTATGCGTCCATTAATTTTATTAATATTATTTAACAATAATAGATTAGAAATATAAAGAAATGTGATCTAAGATAATTTAAGATAAACTTAATTTACGATTATCCTAAATCAACATTATTTGAGATGTTCGCAAACACCTATTAATCGCGAAATTTATAAACAGCATATTCGGAGAAATTTTTCATATAAAAAACTCTTTTTGTTCTTATCGCACTTCTATTAAGTCTAAACAAAGAGCGATATTATCTGAAAAGACTGCCTTTAAGAATTTTGTCGACATTTATAATTGTATATTTCTAACGTACTTCAAACGAGCTAAACCAATCCTAATGGTGATATATTTCAGATATGGCTGATTCAAAAAATAACATTGTTCTAGTTCGAGGAATTTATAAGAGAAACGCGCCGATTGCTATTTATCGTGAGAGCTTTGTATACAAATCACTATCCAAGCGAAGAATTTCCTGAAATTTGGTGAGTATTGCAAACCAAGCACTGATGATGATATTATTGATTATTAGCGCACCCTACCGAGAAATTGTGATCTTCCCAATGAATCAAAAAAAGATTTTTCTGAGGGCACGGACATTATTTGCAAATAGAGTATCATAGTGATCACATTATAGTCTGATCGCCTGATACGATAATTAGATAGTTTATGAACATATCGTGCTCTGATCATCGGATATGATTATCTGCTGCGATATTGTGAGACTTTGCTAATAGACACGCACTTCGCATGTGTAACCAGTTATACAGTTTACTCATCTTTAAGAAACATGCCACTTGTTACAGCATCTGTCGAAGGGCATTCGATAAGTACCCAGCTTACATCTACCAAATAGAACATTACAACACTACTATTGTGGGAACAAGAGATGAATCCACTAAACGCATATTAACCTTAAGTCTGAATCTAAGATTTTTATAATTTAATTTTTATAAACAATGTACTTTCGATTTTATAAATAGTAAATTACTTGTATGTACGTATGTATTTATCTATTATGTTTACATATATATTGTATTATATTATACATTATATTGTATTATATTATAAATTTTTAACTTTTTATAAATGTATTCATATATGTATATACAGTTCTAATAAACTTTCAACTATTTATGTAGGATGTTAATATATTCATGGAATATCTTTAAAGAATCAATTTTAGAAATCAAAAAGATTGATATGAATATATGAATTTATAGAGATTTATTTATTATATTATTAGAATTAATAAAAATAATAAAATATGTCATAAGAAATTCGCATTAAATAAAATAGTGATAAATGAAGAGGACAAATGAATATAGAGACAGAATTGTTGAAATACTCTTATTGTTATTGTATTAATAGGCGCTCAATGATAATATTCATATTTTATAAAAAAATTTTTTTATAAAATGTTTTTACGTTACATTTTACAGTTTAATAAATTAAATATTTTATGTTAAATATTTCATATTAAATTGTATTTTATAAATATAAAATATAAAATACTGAAAAAAAATAGTTTATTTTTTAATACTCAGACATATTAATGGTTGAAAATACAATAAATAAATAAACTTCACACTAAAATAAATTCAAGCAACCTATCATTAGCATAAAATGATTTCATGAAGTCGTCTACTTTGTCTGGATAATGAAAAAATTTCGCAAATAGCTGACCAATCAAATAATAAGATTTACAATCTTCCAGAATTACAGGATGAGCAAAGCGACGAATATTGTAGCTTCTCAAACAAATTAATGCGAGCGCAAACATTAACGCAAGCGAGAAGACGCTTTCCTTGACTGACTGCCATTCACGCAGCCAGTGATGACAGAAGAATGGATAAGTCCCATTGACTCTTTATGAGGAAACCACTCTCAAACATTTGATTTGACACTTCTGTGACGTTTTTCGCAACTGTGCATAATAACTGTCCTCTCATTAAAGAAAGAAGTTAAAACCTCCAATGTTGCCACCATATGTGAACCATCGCAATAGTAGTTTTATTAGTAAAAACCTTTAGATAATAAGCAATGAAGTTATGAAAAGCGTTACATTCCTTGGTTAACACATTTGCTTACCTTTATGATCAATGGACATTACTTACACTAGTCGATCAAAGACGTAAAACATAATTTCTTATTAAGTTTTGTTTGCAAGAGTTTTAATATAGATTATTTTGCTTAGAAAAAATATTAATATTAATGACTGCAATAAAAAGTGCAAAAACATTGTAATTTATTAATATTTTATTAGAGAATTTTTTTCTTACAGGAATTTTCTTTTAGTTAATTTTCTTTTAATTGTTGAAAAAATTAATAATTCTGGATTTATTGCATATGAATTAAACAGAAGTTTTAATGGACATTAAATATTTGCGATCAAAGTAATGTTGGTAAGCTTGGACAAAAGAAAGAAAATTAATAAATGGAATAAAATATGAATATAAACAAATAATCTCATACAATATTTACATTTAATATGTAAATGTAAATATATTTTGAAATACAAAATAAATTGTTATAAAAAATTATATCTAAAACTATAATATATTAAAACTATTATATATATAATATATATTTGTAATTATACTTACAAAATAACAAAAAATACAAGAAAGAAATTTTATAATCTAAAAAAAAATTTTTAATTTTAAAATGATGAATTTATTACTAGCAATAAGTATTGAATTAATAAATATCTTATTTATAAAATGTTTGAAAATACTCAATAGATTTCTTATTTTTTTTCCCCATATGACAAAACTTAGTATGTTACAAATATAAGACTTTAATCGAATTTCATAGCAATCAGTTAATACACAAAGAATCCTATCATTTTATTTATTCATTTAAATATGTCAATAAATATTTAATTTCCTTATAATATTTTATAATATATTTTATAATATAATATAAATTATTCTGCATATTTTTATAAAATATATAGTTTTATAAAATATATAGTTTTATAAAATATATAGTTTTAAAAAAATTTTAAGTTCTTATTTGCCTCATAATTATGACGAAATTATAAAAATACTTTATTTTAAAATAAAATATAAAAGTAGATAACAAACAAAACAATTGCTAATATATTAATCTGTATATTTCGGATAGAATTTCAAGAATTTGAAATAAAACATTTTATATAAAAAATTTTATATAAAAAATTGATTTTTATTTATTTTTCTTAGTAGAATTGAATTTCTTTAAGATCTTATATTTTTATTTGTATATATAACTCTGTGTGTGTGTGTGTGTGTGTGTGTGTGTGTGTTATTCATAATATTCAAAAATATTATATTGAATATTGCTATATGCTTTATTTTAATCTATAATTATAGTTATTCTTATAGTTATTCTAGATCTATAGTTATTCTTTACTTATCTAAGATCTATAAAAGAAATGAATTCAAATTTATTTTTTTTAAGATTTGTCTTACAAATGTATCTTATAAATATGAGCAATATTTATTTATTATATCTTACAAATATGAACAACTTATTTAATTGATTGAATATAATAAAAAGAATATTAAAAACTAAATGAAATCATAATTATTTTTTTCATTACAAAAATATTCGAATAAATTTATTTATTTTTTAAAATTTATAGTAAAATAACTAAAACAGCAATTTTTTATAAAAATTAAATATTGATTTTGATATAATTTTTGGTTCTATAATTTTACACATTTTAATCAATTTAAGATATTAAAAATTATTTTTTATTAATATAATATATTCTATATTTTACTTCTGTTTTAGACGAAGTTATTTTTCTTTAATATATATTATAATTTTTTTCTCATTCGATAGTCCAATTATTTGCATAAGAATATTCATATATATGTAAATTCGAAATAATATTCGTTAATGTGTAATTTAAATTTGCAATGTGTCTAAATATTCTTGCAAAAATAAAAATGTATTGTTAGTAATAGTAATAGTAATAGTAATAGTATGTAGTAGATTGAGATAGTATGTGATAGATTAAGTATATGGATATATATCGAATACTCTTTCGATTAAGGTACATATGTATGTGTGAAGAAACTGATGCTTGTAATTGATATATTTTCTTTACAATGAATGAACTGATTAGTGCAATTACAAGTGTGGTATGTATATTTATAAAAGAGCTAGATCTCTCACAATGTCATAGTAGGTGATCGCGTCCGATGGTCAGAGCACGATGTATTGTTACAAACTATCTATTTATCGTATCCAACGATCAGAGTACGATCTATTCACAATGAGATTTTATTTCAAATGAAGTTCGTACAAAAAATCCTCAAAAAATCCTCAAAAAATCCTTTCTTAGTTCAATTAGGAGAATCACAGTTTCCTGGTGAGGCACGATATCAATCAATAATATCGCGATTAGTGCTTAATTCGCAATATTCGCAAATTAGAGGAAAATTTTTCGAATTGAATGATGTTACCGTTGAGTCAATTATGTCTGGAGTATGTTATCCTTGGACTCCGCTCCAACCAGGATGAAATGTATCAAAAATATACAATTATAAATATCGACTAAACTTTCAAAAACGATCAAAATCTTCTCAAATAATCATCCTTTGTTTAAGCTTAATAGAGATCTGCGAGCAATAATAACAAAAAAAAATAATAACAAAAAGAGTTTCTATATTTTTCCGAATAAACTGTTTATAAATCTCATGAGTAATAACTGCTCGCGAGCATGCATTTTTCTTCGATTTCTTCTATAATAGACTCAAGTAATAAATCAACAAATTTTCATTTTTTAGGATTCTATATATTCGTGGCTGTGATAAATTTGATAGGTATATATATATATATGCTAGTGTTTATAATTGATGATGTATTTTTTTAACGATAAATAGACTGTATTCCAAATATGATATGTATGTCTATATTTGGATCTCTCTCAATATCACAATAGATAATCGTAAACGATCAGAGCGCTATACCATATATATATATTATAAAAAAAATTATTTATTTATCATATTCAGCGTCAAAATATGAATGTTTATTATGAAATATTAATTAGATTTCTTTTTTATTTTTTGGTGAAAACTTATATCTTCAGAATATTTTCTATAGTCTAATTGAATATAATTTCTCGGTGAAACATGATAAACAATAATAAAAATATGCCGATTTATGATATTTCCAAGTTAGAGAAAGTCTCTTTAAACTAAGCTACTAGTCAGCGTTGCATAAAAATATAAATGAATAGAAGGTAATAATCAGCATATGTTTATTATGGATAATATTAAGGACCATATTACTTTAGTCAAACTGAAATATGTTAAAAATATACAATTGAAAGTAGCAGTTAAACTTGTTTCAAAACTGGCAATCTCCTTAGACACATTATCCTTTATTTATTAGGCTTTATTATATTATTATATTTATAAGCTTAATAGAGAATCGACGATTGATATAGAAGAATGATTTCCGTGTAAGAAACTTTGCTAAGAAGCATCATAAGCCTTGCGAGCACTTATTGCTCTCGAACATTGTAATTGTATGTAATATTATAAGAGTTGTTGTATAATTTAATAATAAAATAAAAAATTTGTTAGTATTGTTAATTTAATTATATGAAAAGTGAAGAATTAACTGATGTATTATTTAAGAATTAAAAAATTAACCAAATTCTCTATACAAGTATAATGAAATATATTGCAAATTTAATTAAATTAACAAATAATATGCAGAAGATTTTTAAACAATTGAATCATCGAATGAATAAAAAACAATAATACATACTAAAGAAAAATAACAAATTTGTTTAAAACAGAAATAAAATATAGAATATACTGTTAATAAAAAATAATTTTTAATATCATAGATTACTTAAAATATTACTATAGAATGAAGAAGACATCAAATATTTAATTTTTATAAAAAATAACTATTTTAGTTATTTTACTATGAATTTTTAAAGTATCTGAATATTTTTGTAAGGAAAAATGGTTGTAATTTTTATTTAAATAAATTTTTATTTATTTAATTTTATTTTATTATTTTATTATTTTATTCAAGTTATATATTATCAATCAATATATTATCATTTATTCAAGTATATATTATCAAGTTAATTAAGTAAGTTGCTGTTTGTACAATAAATATTTATTGAAAAAAACAAATTCGAGTTCATTTTTTCTATAGTAGTATAGATATAGATTATTAAAATAAGACATGTATTATTGTCGAAATATTTTTGTAAGTATTTTGTAACTATAATTATTTTTATGCATATACAAGATAATCCATATTAAATTCTTTTTATCTGAAATTTTCAATATTCAATATTATTCAATTTCTTTATATTCCAAATGTTTACTGTTCAGTTTTATTAGTTTTATCAGACTGGGTCTATACTTATTATAATTATATTATATTGTTCGCGAATAACTTATAATTGTTTATAATCACGGCAATATAAGTATTTTTGTAAATAATATCCATTATACAACTGATTAGCAAATATCATTAGCAAACAATATTATTTGTGTACTATTCGCTGGTATGAACTTCAACATAACTTCAGACTTTGTACGAAATTATCTATATTAAAATTTATCTAAATTTATAATTTATATTTTAAGCATTTCAAATTATTTATATCAATATTCTTAAATTTATTTAAGATTCTTAAGTTTAAAAAAAATATATTATCTTTATATTTATATGATATACCATAATTTTATATATAAAATAATATAAAAAAATTTTTATATATAAAAATAACAAATAATAAATTGTATATATATTTGAATTATATAGTTTAATTACATATTATGTTTGTAATCTGCATACCAAATATTTAGACAACTATATCTTAATCTAATACTTTTAATCGATTGTAGATTGAACATTGCTAGTAGAAAGAAAAAATTCATTATTTTCTCTTAACATCATACCGCATAAATTTTCGATATATTTATATCAGCATAACTAAAGAAAATAATCGATTTTATTAAAAATAAAACGTCTTTGCTCAATATCGATATCTATCTTCTATTCTTTATCTAATTTTTTTTTGTTTGAACCGCAAATTCGAATAGTTTGGCAAATTGTCTTAGTAGTCAAGCGAAATATATGGATACTATTCCCAATGGAATTGTATTATTTCAGAATATTCATATTATCTTACATCATTAGATCCTCCAAATGTTTCTTCTATAATCTTCTTATAATTTTATATAAAATTATATTGATTAGCTAATTTGAATGGTTTGTTGTTTTCATTTTATTTTATTTTATTGCTATATTTTGCTTCATTGATTTGTAAATTTTTACGTAGCTCTTCATTTTTTATATATCATTTATTATTGTTTATACTATTATTGATTACATATAGTTTCCATTTTATCGATATCTCATAACTTTCATTTTTAACTATACTCTAATTGAATATTATATATCCGAATTTTAATATAGATATTCTGCAAATGTTGAGATCTATTCAAATTTTTTTAATGAATCTGTTCATTTTTTTTAATGATATCGTTTTTAATGATGTACTATTGATCTTTTTTTTTTTTTTGTAACTTTCCACAATAAAAAATTTGTATCTTCATTTGGTTTAATGTTTTAAGAAGTATTTTTTCTCTGTTCTTGTATAATTTTGTTAATTTTTTTGCTTAATACATTTAATCATTTTTTATTTTCTCTTGTTTTATATTGCTATTATTGCAATTTTATTTTATTTTCCTTTTTTATTTTATATTTTGTAATATATATTTCTATATGATTTATTTTACATGATTTATGTTTCTACATTTATAT
Organism: Apis laboriosa; assembly: GCF_014066325.1. NCBI lineage: Eukaryota > Metazoa > Arthropoda > Insecta > Hymenoptera > Apidae > Apis > Apis laboriosa. The sequence continues at coordinate 2,617,011 of NW_025222966.1, read as the reverse complement.
TCTATATGATGGATCAGATACTTGCTCATAATGAAAATGGACAACCAAATTATTTCTTGGATTGTTTGTCTGATTAAATTGTCTATTGCATTTTCGATGCGCTCTATTTTTTTTAGTAAGATATAGTTGAGTTTCTTGTTAATTAATATTCTAAACTTGTCTCAATCTGAAAACATATATTTTCTAATTGAAATAAATTTTTTAGATATTTCATTAATGTGAGGAAATAATCAGCTCCGAATTAATAGATAATAGTTTCAGATATAGTTTGTTTATTTTTTCGGTAATTGATCGATTAATCAAAATTTAAGCCAAATGTTTTTTCAATTATTATTGATCAGTAAATATCGTTTATTGATATCGAATATTAAAAACAATCTGTCTATAGCATGCAATAGTGTTTTATTTTTTTTGAATAATATTTTTTTGTTATTCCTTAATGTATACATTTATTATACAGTCTTGTTATAACATTGTTATAAATTTATTTCTTAGGTTTTTAAAAAAATTCTCGTATTCCTCAAAAATAAGTTTATCTTTTAATGAGTAAATAGTCAATATTTAAATTTTTTTATTTATTTTTATTGTTACTATTGTTGCTTGTAGATAATTATATCTGATGTTACTATATAATAAATTTAATGCTATTTTTATATAATAGCAATTTCATTAAATTTTTTTTCTAAAAGATACTTGATATTGTGTATACAAAATGGGATTTTTATGTAATTTTTTATTATGAATTTTCGAAAAGTTTAAGTTTCTGTAGTTTTTATTATAATTATCTTACTATAACTTTATTATAACTTTGTTGTCATTAAGAAGTTTTATTAATAGTTTTATGGAAGTTGATTATTGTTTGAATTATTAGCATATTATGAATTCTATATTTTTAAATTAGTAGCTTCTAATTTTATATTTTCATTTTTATTGCGAATTTGAATGATTAGCATAGATTTGATTTTACTTTTATTGATTATGCAATTATTACAGATAATAGATTATATTATTATTATTGGACATGATTAAATGTGAAAATTATAATAAATTTATTTATCATTATATTTAATAATTGATTATTGTTTATTTCTATTGAAGATTGTTTAATTCTTTTCCTTAGAGTGAAGAAAAGTTTTAGTTGACTATTTATAATAGGCAATTACAATATAATATCATATTATAAACGAATTACACAATTTTCCTAATTTAATATTTCCCTTGACAATTGTTGTACTTTATATTTTTAATTTTACTTTGTAGTAGACATATGCTGTAAAATGATTACCTTATCATGTACATTTGACACAAATTGAAGATCTATTGCAATAATTTGTTATCATGCGTTTAATAGTGATGTGCGATAACATATTTGTGTTTCAATCTTGGAGATTCGATTTGATCGTAGTGTTTAATAGTTTTTCTATTTGATAATTATATATTTTTATTGTTTCGAGTTCTATAATAAAGAGAAATAACCGTTATTTGATGTCATATTTAATTGTGTTTTTTATTGTTCTAACAATAATAATGATTATGTTGTTGTACTTTTTCGATTACATATATATTTTTATGTATTTTATGTATTTTTATGATTACATATATATTTTTATTTTTGAATGAATTTCATGGAGTATAATTATGATTGTTTATTTTATAATCTGTTTTAATTTAGTAAATGTAAAAATTTATATTTTTGCTTTTTAAAGTGTTCACTATTTTTCTATAAAGTGATTTTAATTCTATTTTTATTTGATTTGTTTTTTAACTAGTTTAGCATAAAATTGTTGTTGTCCGCCTATTATTTTAGTAATTCCATAATATAATTTCGTTCAATTATTTGCATATATGAAGAGTTTTAGCTATTTCACGTTAGTAGTGTCAATTGAAATCTGTAACTTCGATCTTTGCATGAATTTTTCTTTTTTTATTAATAATGGAGTTAAATGGCTTACTTAAGATTTATCATTGTTTATAGAGTTTGATATATTTTGTGAAATATAAAGTATTTCGTAGTTTTAAAATTTTTTTATGTATTGGTGGGATTTCTAATTTAGTTTACTGTTGCGATTACATTAAGATGGATTATACATATAATATCACTTTTAATTTATAATATATATTATAAAATTATTAATAATACTATACAATTTTTCAATAAATATAATACATTTAACAATGAATCATAATTTTATAAAATTTTATAAAATCAATTATACCATAATTTAGAAAATTCAATTTATATAAAGAATTCATAGAATATATAAAATTCATCAATTTATATTCAAGAATTCATATCATCAATTATTAATTTTTATTCAAATATTCTTTTAATTTCAATATATGTAATATTAAAGAGAAAAATAAAAAAAATATAATTAAATATTTAATATAAAAATCAAAGATTAAAAAATAATTGGTTGGAATTAAATTAAAAATTAAAAAATAAAATAAAAAGATTTTTAAATAAAATTATTTCATAAGACCTGAAAATTATTAATTTTATTATTGAATAATTAAAAAATTAATTTTGTCTCATTATATATTCTATCTCATATAACTGTAATGATAACAGAATCATTACATAAACTATTTATTCATAATTTTATAATTAAATTACATCTGTTTTAAAAAGTATTTATACAAAAAGTCGGAATATTCTTTAATATAAAATCAGCAAATAAATTCTATTTTGTGAAACAAACTTAATAAGAAATTCTTCCTGATCTATATATCATATATTCCAATGGTTTAATAATTTTGAAATTGAAAGTTTCCGAAACGTATAATAAAATATTCAAACGATAGGTTTCTAAATTGATTCAGCATCAATTTAATGAAATTCGATACTTCAGAAAGTAGAAATTAATTTAATAAAAAAAAAATTACAAAAAAACAAATTATTTCAAAAAGATAATAAAATGATCTTTTAAGATCATGATATACGATTATAGTGATATTTACAATATCATAATCAAATATTTCAAGAATTATTTTTTAAAAGATGTAATATATTAACAAAGCAAAGCTCCAAGTTATTTATTTCTTTCAATTGAAATTTAATTTTTATAGTCAATTATAAAAAATTTGAACTTGACGAAGTTATTTGACTAAAAAATTATTTTTATTGATAAAATGTTATCAACGGCTTTATCATGTATATTCATTGTAAATATTTTATATAGCATTAAATATACTATTCAGTTGTAAATATATCATATTATAAATATTCAAATATAAATTTTGATAAGTTAGTTATAAATATTATTTCAATTTTCTTAATTGTAATGAAATAGATTTTTCATATCACTTTAACCTTTCTTCATTTAATTATTAATCTTGCAACAAAATTAAAGTAATTAAACCAAGACAGATAATATTTCATTTGATTATAACTGATTGAATTATACAATAAATAAACAAATTAAATAATAAATAAACAATATATAATAATAATTAAACAATAAATAAACACACGTTAACATATTAAATTGTTGATTTTTATTTAATCATTAGTTGTAATAAATTTATTATAATGTATAAATTGATTTACTACTAAATATTTACTAAATATATACTATTTGAGTAAAATCATATATTGTTTAGGTACCATTTTTTTTAAAAAATATAAATCTTAAGCTAATAATTAATAGCAATTGATGTTAATTAAAAATAATAATATAAGATAAAATATTTGTTTTTAATAACCCTTTAATATCTTTCGTCAATCAATGGTACTTTTATTAATCCATATTACATTTATAAGAAAATACGAAACAAATTATATTCATCCAGATTTTATGCGAACATGTTTGAATTATGCTCATTTTTCTCTCTATGTCTTTCTGTTCTATATTTTTAATTCCAATGATTGTGTGAAAATTAATATGCGATAATATTAATATGTACCTATTGATACTTATTATTGGTTCTGCACAATATGATAAATGATACTTTTTGATAATATAAAACTTTTTGATATTTGAAAAATATCAATATATTATTAATTATTTTTATATAATGGATTTTGTTCATTAAATATGCATTAAACACAAATGTTCGATAATGTTGAATTTATACATTTACATTTTATAAAAAAATTTCATTGCGATCAATTATTTGAATAAAACGATTAAATACGATTTTTACATTTATGTTTGAATAAATTTATGCCATTTTACAATGCGATAATTCTAAGCGTTTGATGAAGATTTTATCGTGATATTTTACTTTTCATTTCATTTTATTTTTATTTTCTGATCACTTCCTATCTTATTATCGTCATTAAATTAAAAAGTAAGGAAAGTCAATAATGTGCTTAAAAATTAGCAACTTCAAAAAATTAATAGTACTAAAAAAAGAAAATATTTAAGAATATAATTGCATAAATCATTCTTAACATTTTATATTATTAAGATAGTCCAATAATAAGTTTAATTTTTCTATTTTTTTTTTTTTTTTTTGTATTAGAAAAATAAAGATATTAACTTTAATAACTTCAAATATATACGTATATAAAACATGTCTATAAAAATCCAAGCGAAAACATTAATAATAAAAGACTCACAAATTTTTCTAAAATTTAAATGTACCTAAAATTATTAAAGATATACATATAGTGGAACGTTTATATTCATTCACTTTTATATTCATCATATTTTTTATATTTTTGATAAGAAAATGCTTTGATATTGATCCAAGAACCCATTTGACCAAGAAATAAATTCAATATATTGCTAAAAAATTTTTAAAACAATATTCAATTTTTCATCGATAATTAATTTGAATAAAAATTAAATTTCAAAACCTTATTAATTAAATTTAAAATTTCATAATTTGAGGCTAAGAATCAATTATTTCTTTTCTCGTTAATTTAATAATTTTTTTGATTAATTGATTTCATTAATTCTTATTGAAAAAAATCGATATTTTATATACATATTTCTATATTTATTCTAATTCCTTATTCATTTGTACTTTAGGAAGAGATTAATAACTACAAAGATTTCATTTGTATATATTTAAAATTATATCAAATTAGAATCAATATTAAACAATTTTTTTTAAATAATTTAAAAAAATTATTGCGAAATATTCATTTGACTAATGCTAAAAATTAAATAGCACTTTAATATTTTATATTAAAATTGCAGTTTCTATAATTAAATTAAATAGAATATTATAATAAATTAGGATACCGATTTTATATATCTATTTATTTTATATATCTTTTTTATAATATACAAAATTATATTATATTAAATATATATAATAAAATACATTATATATATTATATTATATATTTTTTCATCTGATAAATTATAACATTATCATATTGAAAATAATCAATTTTTAAAATAAATTTTTATGGTGATTAACTACGCCACTGAAATAAATATTTGAAGTAAATAATAATTATAAAAAGCTATTTATAAAAATAATTAGATCAGTTTATAATAAATAACAAACTTATTTTTATAAAAAAATTGATTTGGAATTTTAACACATGCAACACATATTTTTATATAAATGTTTTTGTTTATGATCTCAATAGTTAATTGTTTATATAATTTGAAGATTTTCGAATGACCTTAGAAGCGAAAGTAAATAATATGTACCGATTAAATTATCACAAATCTTGACTCTCCTGAAAAGATATTATTTATCTATATCCTTCTTCTTTTATTTTTGCTTTTTTTTTCTATGATTTGTCAAATATATCTCGAATAATTATCGAATAATTTTCTATAGTTATAAATATTTATTGCTTTACACACAATGCTGAACAAAAATATTGGCATAGTACTCAATTTCAAAAGCAAATACCTATAATTATTGAAATAATAATTTATATCAATTTATTTTAAATATATTTTTTTTCTTTATTTTTAATACTTTATTTATTTATACACTAAAGCAAACATATATAGATTAAAAAAAAGAGCTTGTAATATTTAAAAATGATTGTAAAATGATTATAAAATCATTTTATATCTGAATAAAAGTATTCGTATATATTCAAAAATTTATTTTTCAAACATTTATTTTTCAAACATTGTAATAAATTGCATAATTTTCTTTTTTAAAACAAATAAATATCGGCTTAATAATTTATAGTTTACTTTCTATCAGTGTAAAAGTTAACTGTCAAACTGTTAAATTGATTAATTTAAAAAAAAATATATTAAAAATGGGGAAAAAAGCAAAAAAAAAAAATTCCTGTATCGCCCGCAAAAAGCCTTACATAAGCCTTACATATAAAAAAAATAAAAAAATTCGAAAATTTTATAAAATTTCGTGATAAAAGTAATGAATTTTAGGACAAAATTCTATTTTCAAATGAAATTATTTTAATATTTTAATTATTTAAATATTTTGTAATTTTTTTTATTTTTATATAAAAATATTTTATTATATTTTATAATTTAATTTATAAGCTAAATGTCAAATAGTGTGGAAAAAATATAATATAGAATTCGATATAAAAAATTTAAAAACTAGTGTAAAGCATAAGATGATGGGATAAATATTGGAAATGTATGTCATTTCGCATGGGAGAATTGGTATTTCTTGACGAGATAATGAATGCTGATGTTTATTAAAAGATAACTTTAAAAAATAAAAAAATTAAAATAGCTTGTAATTTATTGGATTTTTATTTTTAAAAAGGCAACACTCCTGCTCACATGACATATAAAATTCTGCAATGAATCGTATATAATATATTTAATATATTATATATATTAATTATAATTATACATATTATATATATAATATAATTTTATATATATATAATATAATTAATTATAATTATATATATAATATATATAATATAATACATATTAATGCATTTTAAAAATATCTTTCCAAAGTCCTAATTTTAATTCAATAAAAATTTATAACATAAATAGACAAAAATGTTAAAAACTCAATGTTTCTGATAAATTACAATTGAAACAAGCAATATTAAAAAAATTAAAAGAAGTCAAAGAAAAATGGAATAAAATTACTAATGAATTCAACAAAATTTTTATTTTATATAAATAAATAAGATAATAAAAATAAAGATACATGAAAAATAAATCAATATAAATAATTATTTCAATAATTATAAATATATTATATTTGGAATTGCATACTGTATCAATACTTTTGTCCTATATATAAATCGAATTTTAGTTCGACAAATCCTGAAATTTGTCTTTTTTTAATATTAATAATTTGAAATGTTTCATAATGAAGAGTAAAATTCATCATGGATATAATTATGCAAAGTGAGAAAAAATTTTCGTTTTTTCGTTTAATTGAGATTGAGATTATCAATTATATAAGTTTGAAAATTTAAAAATAAAATTTTTACGAAAGATATACATCTTATATTATAAAATATATACAGGATGTCCCAAAAATATTGAAATACTAGTAAACTAGAAATTCCTGAGGTAATTTCAAGCAACATTTTCTTTGCAAAAAATTTCGTTACGGTTTTATTAACGAGTTATTAATAAAAAAACATTAACCAATCACGGAGCGCATAGTCTAATCGAGCTGCGACAATAGCGTTGGCTACGTACCGGCAATCGAGCACGAACAAATCTAAACAACAAATTTCAAAAAAAGTGTGTATTGAATATTAGTTTTTTTTTTTTCGTGATATAATTCGTGATATAATTTTTTATCGATAAAAAAATATTTATCATATTTAATATCCTTCAACTTATATTATTTGTTTAGCGGCATGTAATCAATGCTAATATCGCGACTTGACTAAGCTATTATCTATGATTATAATAGCCGTAACAAAAGTTTTTGCAAAGAAAAATGTTGCTAAAATTAAAAATCTTTATTAAGCAACATTTTTTTTACAAAAGTTTCATTACGAATTTGTTAACGAGTTATTAATAAAAAAAAAACACTGATCACAGTATATTTTATAAATCACAGAATACATAATCTAGTCAAGTCGCAACATTAGCAATGGTTATGTATTGCCGATCGAACACAAACAGCATGCAAATATTATATGTCAAAGAAAATGTATTAAATATAATAAATATTTTTTATCAATAAAAAATTATATCGAATTATATTATAAATAATGTTCACGAACACTTGTTGCTTTATATCAACTTATTCGGAGAAAAAATTTCTCGCATGGAAATTTTTTTCTATTATTATCGATCGTTGATTATTAAGTCTAAACAAAAGATGATGTTATCTGAAAAAATTGCCGTTATTGAGAAAACATTTAATCGATATTTTAATTGTATATTATATTTATAATTGTATATTTTTGACACGTTTTAGCTTAGCTGGAGTGGAATCTGATCCCAAGGAGTAACATATTTAAACACGGCTGACTCAACGGCAATCAACATCATTCAATTCGAAATCTATAATATATGCTGATTATCAGCATATTGGTATCTTTATACACCAAATATCAATTCAATTCGAAAAATTTTTCTTTAACTTAGGAATGATGCGAATCGGGCATCGCAATATTATTGGTTATTGTCATGCCCCAACGAGAAACCGTGATTCTCTTAATTGAACTAGAAAAGGATTTTCTGAAGGCACGAGTTTCACTTGAGATAGAATCTCAATTAACGCTCATTATGAACATGTTATAGTCTAATTGTTGGATAAATAGATAATTTTGTGACTAAACATCATATCATCTGACATGATCACCCACCACATGATATTGTGAGAGATTCAATTCTTATATACACATATTATACTTGTAATTATATGATATAAAATAATAATTCAAGTAATAATAATAATTCAAGTATAATTTATATATAATAATTCAAATATAATTTATTGTTAAGAAAATACATTAACGGCCACAAGTACTAGCTTCTACATACGCAAATATACATCTTAGTTGGAACAACATTCGACATATGTATACATGTATTTAACTTCCATCCACAACCACAATAGCGGGCGCGAACACTGATATTCTATCAAAATATAAATATTCAACATATTTTCTTTCACATGTTGCTTGAATTTGTTCATACTCAATCGCCCGTATGTAGCCAATGCTACCATTGCAGCTCAACTAGATTACATGCTCCGTAATTAGCCAATGTTTTTTGTTAATAACTCGTTAAAGCCATAAGAAAAGTTTTTGCAAAAAAAAAATGTTGCTTGAAATTACCTTAGGAATCTCCAATTAACAAATGTTTTTTCGGATATCTAGTATATATTGTTAAATCTGAAAATGTGATATTTTATAATTATATAAATTATATAAATTATATAAATTATATAAATTTTATAATAATTTTTATTCAAAAATATAAAATTCATATAATATATTGAAATAATATACAATTGAAAAATATATAATAAAAAATATCTTTACCAATTTTTATATTATTTAAAAAGTAGAAAAAAATGTTCTATTATCTTTTCATTCAATAAATTTAAATTTTTTTTTTATAAAATTTTTGTTTTATAATTATATTATCCAATATCACATTATAGACTTATATTTAAAATTTGAAAAAGTTATAAATTCTTATTATGTACGTTTTTGTTATAAATCTTATTATATATAATTTCTAATATATTTAATAAAACAATATCAAATAAATTTATATATATATCTATTTTGAAAGAAGCAAAAATTAATTATTCAATAGTCGAAATAGATTTTTAATAGATTTTTAATAGATATTTAATTCGTACATAATTTTAAATAAATATAATAAATAAATAATGATATGTACAATTTGAATTAATCATATTTTCCGATTAATGAAGATTTTATTATTCTATAAGTTATAAAATATTGAAATAGCTTATGAAATAAAATGAAAATCATATGTCATGAAATATATGTAATGATTACAATAAACACCACAAATATACATAAATTTACAAATGTATATTAAAATTTTTGATTTTTCTTTTTAATTTTAACTAAAAATTTTCAATTGTACAATTTTATAATATTTTCTCTATTCTTATATTCATTAATAAAACAAATATAACTATTTAGCATATACAATTTGAATTAACCATATTTTATTCTTCACAACTATTATTATTAAAAATAATAATAACTATCCATTATTAAAAATAATTTTTAAAAAACTAAATATCTAAATAATTAAATATTTGATTTCTATGATTTTATATACAATTCGAGGATATAATTTTATTTCACTATTTACAAAATCCTTTATGATTAAAACACACATAAATTCATAAAACAATCGGAATTTATTTTCATTAGACTATCATGTTCAAGAACTTCTGATGCAATTCAAGAAAAAGAGAATTCTGATACTTAATGAAATAAACGATTGGATAAGTAATGCGAGAAATTTATCTTAAAAGTTTTTTCTGTTTGTATTTAGACAAATCAAAATAATTTTAGTAGAAATGAATTATAAAACAACAAAATGATTACATTTTGTTTTATTTGTTTACATAATTTTATTTTTATTATTTTTTAAAAATAAATCTATTTCTCATAAGATTTTGAAAATAATATCAAATTTTTTTATTATTTTTTCATGTAAAATTATTTATATATTGATAAAATTTGTTATTTATTTATATCTACTTATTATTTTTAATTATAAAATAATATAATTATTTTCTTGCATAAAAATTTGTAATAAAAATAAATTGAAAAAATAAATGTATCAAATCTTTGAAATAAACTGCAATATCAATATTTACAATTAAATTATATAATATATATAATTAAATATTTACAATTATTAACTATTTAATAATAAATTATCAATACATAGATCATTTTATATATAATACATAGATCATTTTATATATATATATAATTTCATATTATTAATAATTTAAAATAATATTTTCAATTTTCTTTCATATATAATTTATTTTTTTATTAATCATTTCCTAATAAAACATTTTTGCCATATAAATTAAAAAAATTTTGTTTTAATTTCTTATAAACTGTTATATCAAAGAGATAATATAAGATATAAAATATACTTTATTCATCGATCATGAATGAAGTCATTGTAATGATGATATATTCACATTTTGAAGATTATATTAATTATGTTATTTTATTTAATATATATGTCGAATATAATATAATAATGAGAATAAAAAATAATATAATATAAAATTGAAAGATTAATATAATAATATAAAAATATAAAAGATTTAAGCTTGCTTCATCAAAGATAAAAAGATATGTTTCAAATATTTTTCTTTTAAAATTATATAATTTATATTCGAAAATTTCAATAAAAATTATAATAATTATATAATACAACAATGATAATTGTATATTATATAATAATTATTATATAATATAATAATATTATATAATAATATAATAATAAATACGATAATTGAATAATAATAAAAAATTAATTCTATTATAAAATACATTTTCAATAATAACTATAATGCTGAAAAGATTAAATTATATTATTAAAAGAATTATTGAAATTTCATATTTTCATTGGAATTCTATTTTTTTCATAAAACATCATTGTTTGAACTATTCACATAGAAAAATAACCTCTATAATTCTGCATTAATCGTATTATAAAACACAACAGTTCTTAGCGCAATACCATCAGTTCTTGGTATCGCAACAGAGATCCCCTGATATATTCTCTCAGGCATATTCTCCTGGTACGTAAACATTAAATATTATCAACAAAGATGTTTTACTCTATATCGGAGAGTATATAAAAACGACTGAAAAATAACAATACAATGCGATGCAAAGATTTCACGTGCCTTCAAAACATTATAGAACTCGTACACAATACAGATCAATGATTCCGTGACACAATCGTAACGAAAGTGGCAAGTTCTTATCTTCACACATCATCAAACGATATAATCTGTAGATTGTACGTCAACCTCAGTGGGGTGCCTTCGAATCCTAAAGTTCTGCGAATCTGATGAATAATATGATTGGATATTAAACAAATAAACAAGCACCGAATCATGTACCGCAGATGCCAAAGAAGTTTAGATTGAATCATAATCAATTTATTCAAACTCTATTCCATTCATTGATGTTGTTATAATTCGAATAACAATAGATAAATATAAAATAAGAATGATATTGGATAATATTGATAATAAAATATGATATTTGTAAGATATTCGAATCTATAGATTAATACAAAAATTAATTAGTACAAAAATCTCGATTAAAGTTTATTTATAAGCAATTAAATTTTATATCGAATAAAGCGAGATGGAAACAATGAAACGTGTGACGCAGTAATGTGGCAAAGATCCATCTCATTTTACTTTCATTTCGCTTTATTTAATAAAAATTTTAATTGTTTATTATTTAATAAATGGGACTCAAGTAATATTTTTATATATCTACTTTTATATTTACTTTGACATCTAGAATTGACTTTTCATGTCTTACGAATATATTAATATCCTGTATTTCAAATATTAAAATTTTATCAAATATATAAATTTTTCTAGAATGAAAATAGATATATGTATATCTATAAATTAGAGATTATGGATTTCAAATGTACATAATACATAGTTACATATATATATATGTAAATAAGAATATATAGATTATATATAACTATTGTTCCTAAAAGACACATACAAAAAAAAACATGAATAAACTAGTATTGAAATACATATTCATGTATTTCTTATTTTTCATAAGTAAATTTCACAAAATTTAAATTGAAATATCTATAAAACTAATGTTTTTTTTTTGTTATATATAGTAATAAATAATCTAATAGCTATTTTCTGTAAACAATTAATTATATTGATCATTTTCAAAAATATTTAAAAATATATAATTCCGCAACATAATTTTCATATATTCTTTATGAAAAAAATTAATTATTTCAAATTAATTGCTCCTAAAAACAGAATTATTTTTTTAAATTTTAATTTAATTTTTTTAAATAACAAAGAATGTATATAATAAAATATATATAGATTTAAATATTTCATTCTATATAATTAATATTAAAGTAATTAATATTAAATATTAAAGTAAAAATATAAATGCATAGAATAAAGTATCATTGAATATGAAATTAACGGAAATTTATTTTTGATAAATATTTATTATTCTACATTACAATGAAAATATAATATTTTGAAAATGAAAAAAATATAAAAAAATATTAAATACAATAGAAATATATAAAGAAATATATAAAATGGAAAGTAAAAAACAATAAATACATGAAATGCTATTAAATTATTTAATTGTTAATATTGAATATTTTTATAACCATTTGTGATTATATAAGATATTGATTTGAATATTTTTTAATTGTAAAAAAAATTATATCTATACTGAAAATTAAAAAAATATTTATTGTGTTTCATAAAATCTTTTAATTGTATTATAAAAAAATAAAAATATTATATTATGTTAAATATGATAATTTTTAATGTTAAATATGATAATTTTTATTTATCATAAATATAACTGACATTTATATCTTATATATCACTATTCAATATTATTTTAGTATTTATTTTCCAATTTCATTAACGATTTTGTAAAAAAGAAACTTATATTTATATTCATATGACAAATAAAGATAAAAATCAAATGTTTTTTTTTTCATTAAACAATTTCAATTGATTTTTTATTTTTTAAACATTATACATTAATCTTTAGCTTTTACAACGTTATCATTTATTTTTGGAATGAAAAGTACTTCATTTATCTTATTGATTGCCTTATCTTTGTAATTTCTGACGTCATAAAAAATATCAAAAAATAAAAAAAATACTGGAAATTTATCAATTATGATCAATAAAAATTTTTAATAATAATAATAATAAATTAATAATAAAATATATTTTTAAAAAAAATATGTAAATTCCACATTTGTTTTTTAATATTATTTATTTCAAAATAATATATTTGTACCTATTTATATAGATATTATGTTAGAAATTTTATATTTATAAGATATTATTATGCAAATAAAATGAAAAAATATAATTGTATTTACAAAACATTCAAATGATCTTTAAAATTTATAACTCAATCTTCTATTAACATGATAATTTTTCTATATTGAAGATATAATTGATTTGCAAACTATTTAATCACCAGTTATTAAATTCACATCTGACAAAATGAACAAATAAGAAAAATTCATTCAGAAATTTAACGTATTTCATTTATCTACACTTTTCATAAATTGCATACAACTTTTACAGATTGAATCGTCATTATAGATTGTCGTAGATAACGGATAAGTTATCAAGATTATTTTAAAACATTGAAATTCGTATAAAAGAAATTCTTTCATTCATATTGAGTATGTTACTTTCTACTCACTATGGCGCATTTCGCTTTAACTTTTATTTTTATTGTTAATATAATATTCAATGGTAAGTAAATAATAAATATTGAAATTCTAAATATCTGTTCAGAATTTTTTTTAAAATTTTAATTTTTAAAAAAAATTTAATTGCAATATACATCTAATTATATATTATATTAATGAAAAAATTTTTTGACATATATTGTTTTATTAATAATAAAAATAAATTAAAATTATTATACTCTTTTATTTTTTTTTAAATTGAATATTCTCTATATTTTCTTATTATATATAATAATAATTTTATATATATTATTAATTCATTTAAAAATTTAAATTTTATATTTTACATATACCTAATTAGAAAATAAAATTCGGATCAATCTATTAATTAGCTTCTTTCTCACCAATTAATGAAATGAAACATATTGTACAGAGTTTTATTTTGAGCAACTTTATATGTAACTCGATTTTAATTTTCTCGATATTATATATATAGAATATTAAATATTATACTGTGCAAAAAACATTTGGTATTATATACTATTGAATTTTGTTTGAACGTATAGAAATATATATAAAAAATATATAGAAAAAGTTATTAAAAATCTTATTCTCTATAATATATTTCAAAATTATCGAAATCAGTAAAAAATGCGCTTTTTTACATAATTATCGAAATTTAAATCTATTATTTTATTTGTGCAGGTATATTCGCAGAGAATTTGGAAAAAATCGTCGGTGGTACCAATGCTTCTCCCGGTCAATTTCCTTATCAAGTATCACTTAGAAAATCTGGGCGCCATTTTTGTGGTGGTACTTTGATTACCGAAAGACACGTTGTCACTGCTGCTCACTGCATCCATGGTATTGTATCTGCACCATATAATGATTTCATTATTGTGACTGGTACAATCAGCAATATAAATGGAGGTCAAAGTTATCGTGTTGCTAAAACCACTATCAATCCCGATTTCAAACCTAGCTCTTCTGAATCTTACAGAAATGACATTGCTATAGTTACGGTAAATATATATATTTATTATAGTTTTGTGAAATAAAATAATATCTTATATAATAATCAATAATATTTTATATTTTATATTTATTGATTAAAAATTAAACAGATATTAAATTTGATATCATTTTAATGATATTGAATATTATGGCATCAAAAATATTTATTGATAAATAAAAATGTAAAAGTTAATCATAAAATAACTCTATCGATTATTAAAGTTTTTTAAACTTTTTCAAATATTTTTATGTATAGATAAAATAAAATTTTAAGATCAAAATTAAAAAAATTTAAATAAATTAATAATTAAATATTTAAAATACAATAAAAATTTTGATTATGAAAATAATACATTATGTTGTAAATATAAATATACTTTAAACACAGATCTTAAATTAATAATATAATTTTTTATGTTTTAATTCTATTAAAATGAATTATATATAAAAAATTTAGAGAAAATATTTTTAAATATAAGTCGATTCAAGAAATATTAATATTATAACTATCTTTTTTAAACATTCAAGTTTCGAATTATAATTATATTTCAAACTTGCCATTTTTGTTTTTTATATATATTTATTTCATTTATATTTTTATTGAGACTACATCAATTTTCATCAGTGGTTATTAATCTTATTCTTTTTCTTTTACATAAAATATATTAATAATAAATTTCATAAAACATAACGTGTTTATAACAAAGAAAAAATTTTCAACAAAAATTATTTTTTTTAATATTAAAATATTAATAATTAATAATTTTTCTTTAATTTTTTTTGTAGCTTACTAATATAGTCAAATCAAATACATACCAAAAACCAATTTCTCCAGCTTCTTCCGATCCACCAGTTGGTGCAACATTAATAATGTCTGGTTGGGGACGTACCAGTACAAATGGAAATCTTCCTGAAATTCTTCAAACAACAAATGTTTATCTTATGAGCAATGAAGAATGTCAGAAACGTATTCCAAATTACCATATCTACAATGGACAATTGTGTACTTTTAAAAAAAAAGGTGTTGGTATCTGCATGGTGAGTAACAATTTAAATTTATGTTCTTGAAACTAATATCAATATTATTTTAACACATATCAATTTTAATTTGAAAACTTGATTATAATAATTGTCTTTCAAATTTATCTTGAAAAACATTTTTCTTTTTTTTTATAGGGTGACAGTGGAGGTCCTCTTGTCTATAATGGTCAACTTATAGGTATCGCTTCCTGGGTCATTCCATGTGCTCAAGGATATCCTGATGCTTATACTCGTGTTACTCAATATAGAAGCTTTATCAACCAAGTTGTATTTAACATATAAATTAAATTAAATAATAATTAGTGTAACAATTTAGTTTTTTGTTATATAAATAAAGGAATTTATATTATATACAAATAATTATTATATACAAATATATTATATACAAATATATTATATATTATATACAAATAATTAATTTAATATATTTAAATAATTCAAATGAAAAATTATGATGAAAATTATTAAATAAAATAGAGAAAAAGAAAGATTAAAAAATACTTTTCAAAAATGTCTTATGAGTTTTTTATGCTTTTTTAAAGATTGAGATGAATATAATTTATTTAAAATATGATGTAAATAGGAAGTTGCTATATTATCAAATATTGATAATATAATATCATATAATATTATTTTAGACAAAGTCAACATAGTATATATGATTTCAATGTTTCTAATGCAATTTATCCAAATTTTACATACCCATATAAAATATCTCCTATTTAATAATATAGAAAAAAAAGGTCAACACATTTCTTTACAAATTTTATTTGCTTATATGAAAAATGATAGATATGAAAAAACAGATTAACAAAATTTTGTGTTTGAAAATGGAATAGTTTATATTACGTATTATCATATGCTAATTTGAATTTGATATAAAAGTTGTTTACAGTTGTCACATTACATTTAGGTGGTAAATGTTATAAAAATTATTAATTTTTGTATTTATATTCATAATCATTATATAATATCATTCTTCACGATGAATCAAATTTGATTTTTCATCAAAATTCTTTTTTGAAATATACTCTTTTTTAATGCATATAATTAAAAACTTATTAAAAAATAGTTTTCCTTGATATCTAAAAAAATACAAATTTTCATTTTATAAATTTCCAAAAAGAAATTATTGCATTTTTAAGCAAAATTTCATTAATTTATTTTTTCATATATGCTATCATTTTATCATACTTATTTTATAAATCAATAAAATTTGTAAAAAAATATATTAACAGTTGAATTTTTCTGCTTTTTTATTAAATAAGAAATATTTATATGAATATATATATAAAATTTTGATAAATTGCATTAAAAATTATAGGATATACTTATTATTTTGTCCAGGATTGTATTTTCATTTTAAATTTAATATTGATTAGTGAAAGATGACATCATCAACACTGCTCCATTGTCCTTGCCGTCTTTGGTATCGCAAGACGTGGGTCAGCCAAGTAGATTCACTCGTTTGCAAAATCCAATATGGAACTTCTACTCAATATCATTGATTCATACGATGCTGTAATATTATCGATTGGTACATAATACGTCAAAATGTTTAATCAAACTAAATTGTAATTTTTATATATAATATATAAATTTATTGATTAATTTTTTCTTTATAGTTTAAGTAAAAAAAGTAAATATATTGTATTATTATTTTTTAATTAATAAAAATTTCATTATAAAATTTAACAATTCAAGATATATATTATTTTCATGGTAAATTTTGATACATTGATGATCGTAAATATTAAATGAAGAGAATAAGCAAATTATTAACAAAAGATAATTTATAGCAAAAATTATTAATTATAACAATATAAATAAAATATAAATAAATAAATTAAAAATTTAACGCAAAGTTAAAAGTTTGACAGTTTCCCAATTCGCAAAAGAAGATTATGAAATTTTGGAAATATGAGCAGAATAAATAAATAATATTTAAAATTTTTTGCGGATAAATAACATATAACATATACAATTTTTTTTTATTCATTTAAAATCCTTAAAATATTAAAAATAAAAAATTTGAACTTTTAAAGATTTAATTATTTTTCAATTTTCTAATTATATATAAATAATTAATATAATTAATGAAGTTATACTTGATAAAAATTTATCAATATCTAAACTATTATTATATATTTATACTGTTATTATATATATTATATATTTTCGTAAAAAAAATTGTACAATAATCAGTCTAAACTTATTATTAATATTATTATTTTAAAAAATAAAATCTCTATTTTCACAATTTCATTTCTATCAAAGATATTTTTATTTTCATTCTTCTCAAAATTTAAAAAATTCAATCATACTGTGAAGATACTAAAAAAATTTTTTTAACTTTTTTAACTTTTTAATCCATTATAGATTTATTATACGATTTTCTTTTACTAAATTATTAAATTATTTAAATATATATAAAAAATAATAAAAATTTAAGTTTACTTAATTCTGATATTCAAAATTAAAGTTAATAATTTGGCGAAAAAAATCATACAATTAATTATTGTATAATTTTTTTTTATGAAATTATAACAGCTTAAATATCGATAATTTTTAATTGAATATAGACTTATTTATGCTCTTCGCTGTAAGTAAAAACAAAAATCATATAAAAAAAAAAGAAATCATATATACATCTTTTCATATTAAATTTTAAAATCTTATCTTTCTAATTTTTCTTATATTATTATTTTTTGAATATAAAATGCAAATAACAATGTTTTTCTATAATTTCAGATATCAGAGATTTTATTCTCTCTTAAAAACAGACATAATAAACTAATCGATAGCAATTATCAAACGTTACACTTCCAATGCAATATGAAAGCTTCTGTTTTATTATTACTATCATACCAATATAATCACCATTATTATATTTATCTAAAAATTATTATTTTCTTATTTATCTTATACAATATCGCTTAATAACATTTTCTATAATTTATTTTGTAACAATATATATGTATTTTATAATAATTTACGCGAGTTAAAACTGATCGCTATATCTAACTATAATTTTTATCATTGCGATATTATTATATATCTGATTTCATTTTTTTTTAATTAAAGAAAAAATAAAGAAAAATATATAATGTAATGTGTAATGCATGTAATGTATAACGCGATTTATAAAAATAATCAAATTCAAAATATCGCGTTGGATCGAATGAATTCGAAACTTGAAATGAAATCAATATTAAGAAGTATTGAATTTGAAAAATATTATTTTTATTATTTTTGAAATATTAATGGTAAATTTTTATACATGATAATTTTTGATAATGACCTTCAAATATAAGCAGTTTTAATAATAAACTAAACGTAACCATTTTTATTATTAATTTATAATTATAAAATAAATTCTGAAAATAATTAATAATAATAATTAATAAGAATTAATTATTTTTATCAATTTAAAACATAAAAAAATTTAAATCATTAAAATATAAATAATTCAAAAAAATATTTTTTTTTCAACATATAAGTTTGTATAAAAATTAAGAAAAAATTAAGAAAAAGTTAGAAAATTTGATATTTATCCAGTTTCTGTCCGTATATATTATTCATCTTCAAAATCATAAATGAAATCTATAAATTGACTATTCAATTACATTTTTATAATTTATATTTTATAATATAATTTATAATATTTTTATAATATATTAAATCACTATTATTTTATCAATTATCATCATAATATTTTTTCAAGCTTGTGTGTTAGATAATTTTTTATGTTTTTAACTTTTAATTTTTGATATATTAATTTCATTAATTTATATTAATGCAATGTTTTTTCTTCTTTTTCCACGTATGTTTCGAATTCATGTAACAATTTTTTTCATCTTTTTAATCTTTCAGGATTTTTCCGTTAATGTTCTAGAAATAGAATGTTTAATATAAATGTAAATTTTAATAAATTGAACTTAAAATACCAAATAGATAGATTTTAAATATTTCTTGGTTTTATCTTCTCTCAGTCAATATTCAAGTTCCATAATGAATCACAAATCTAATAATATCATTAAATACATGTACTATGCACTCTTGAATTATACAATAATGAACAACAACATTTTATATAAAATCAAATATGAATTTTTGATACAATAAAATCAGAAAGAAGATACAATAAATATTTTAATATTTTTTAAAAATGAATATGGTAAATTTTAATACTTCTTATATATATCATGCGATGGTTTATTTATTATTTCTACCATGCGAGTTAATTTACATCAATATATGTTATGTAGATTAGGACTAATCATATACTTAATGTTGCATTTAATATAGTAAAATTATAAAATCAAAATTAGTCAAATATTTAAAATTTACAATTTTTAAACGATTTACAAATTATAAATAAATTTGTAAATCAAAAAAAATGAAAAATGCAATTAAAATATAAAAATAGATTATTATATATGGATGTTCTTTTTATTTTTACATTCAAATATATTTATATGTATAACTTGATTTACAATTAATAGATATATAGATATATATTTTAATTTTATTGCTATTACACCATCATATAAATTTTTATGAACCATTGTGATGTATATATACATTTTATGAATTCAAAATTTATTGTTCAAAAATTTTTAGACAATAAGCATACAAATATATGAATTGTCTGTTTTATTATATTATTAATATTATACATTATAGATAATAAAATAATTATATTATAATTATATTATATTATATAATATAATATATATAATATATAATAATTATATTGAATGATATCTGTTATATATTAGAAAAGTGAAATAATATAAAATTTGCAATTACTGCAATTATTAAATTATTAAAATATAAAAAAAGACATTATTACTTATATTTTTTATAATTCCATAACTGAATTTTCAAAACGTTAACTTCCAATTTGATATGATTTTTGCGATTTTATTCATTTTCTCTAAAATCATTATTTTTTTTTAAACTTAAACTGTTACATTTTTAAACAAGTATATGGCATGATATATTATAATCTTTATTTCTTATAAGCAATTAAAATATTAAAAATATAATGAAAAAGAGATAAATTCATATGTAGAAACTTTAGAAAAATTAAATTACTTATAAAATTATTGATTCAATTTAATATTAAAAAGAAATATTAATTGAAGAAATGTATATTTTTGCAGAATAATTAGTAATTATTAAATTGATAATGATGTTTTTCTTTCCGATTTCGGTCGTCGCTATTTTATAAAAATTCTCAACTTTTTCATCAAAAATTAATAATAAAAAATTTAAAATATATATAAATAATATATATATATATATAAAATAAATAATATATATAATAATATATATATATAAAATATATATTTAAGATATAATAGCAATTATAAACAATTCAGAATCTTGTAATAAAAAGTAAACAGATCTATTTCTAATATTATTAGTTATAATAAATTAATTATAGCTAAGTATATAAATAATAATTATTTTTAAGTTATAATAATTTATAAAGTATTTGATTTACAAAAAGACTTATTTATTTACTTACTACAAATTTATTTACTTATTTACTTACTTGTTTAAAAAAGAGAAATAATTAAAAAAATAATTATATATTTTCATAATTAATAATTATTAATAATTAAATCGATAATTATTAAAATAATAAATTTTTACATGAATTTTTGGCAAATTTTTCAAATTTAAAATTACTCATATAATTTTAAACTCATATTAAAAAAATAGTTATTTTTTATTAGTAAACAATAAAAAAACATAATTTATTAACGAAATTTATTATATTATTTATAGAAAGTTTTCCATTAAATGCAAAAGAAATGCAGAATCATAACTGCATTCTTGTTATACAAAAAAAATTTAAGATTTGCAATAAATCGCTTTTTATTTATCGACATTTACATCTAATTTACACACGATATAAAATTATTATTCTCTATTACGCATAATAATTCAGAAATCGAAATGGATTTGTCTCTTTCTTGCTATAACGTCTTCAATTATATTCTTAGAAATTTAATGTTATCAAGTAATATTTATTATTAATTTTATTTAATATTAAATGTTAAAAATGAACGAAAACTTGACAACAAATTAAATTCATCCTCAATTTCTATATTTGGCTCATCGTGATAACTATTCTATCCTCTTTTAGCATTGATTTATGCGGACTGCGACCCTGACGAGGATATGCTTTGTTAGCAGAACGGGGTTATTCCTCTCCCTTACCCTTGCTTCACATTGACAACCCTTTGCACAGGCGCGTGTGACGTAGTCAGAGAAAGTATTGCCAAGGGTAGCCTCATACGCGAAATGCAGGTTAGTGGGACATAGATGTCGCGATGCCGAGCATCAGTAATTAATCGCTCGATTTCTCATAGTTGATAACTTCGTTTAATAAACTTATATATATAAGAAATTAAGAAGATAATAATGATAATAATGAAGTTAATGTGATAAAATAATTTGAAAAAGAAATAAATGTTTCGATGAAATCACTAATGGGATACAGGGTAACTAAAAGACATGGCTATGATCCGATGCTGTCTTGAAACGGAAATACCTGACGTTTTCGAAACACTCGTACGGAAGTGCACTGACCCAGGTTGTGAGTACTATGAACTTAAATCCCTTTGTACTATGATAAAATATGTACTTTTTTTCCAAACTTAATTTACTTGAAGACGAAATCTTAAATAAAAGAATTTTATTTTATATACCTAAAAGTAATTAGTTTAGAAAATATTTTAATGTGAATTATATAAAACTCATTGTATGAAAGATAAGAAAAACATAAATAGATAAATATCATTTTATCTAATCTTTCTTATACAATAAATTTTAAATTTATAAACATATATAAAATATAATATTTCTTTTTATAGAGAATTTGATGTTGATTCAAAGAATTTATTAAAAAACATATGATTTCACTTAAAAGAATAAAATTAATATATTTTTTACGCATCTATCTAAAAAAACAATAACAGAATATGCATCTCTCAAAATGCATCTCTCTAATTTTCATTTAAACATTTCTTGAATAATATTAATAACAAAAATGAAAGCGATAATTTCAAGTGATATGTATAAAATTTATATAAAATATTATTAATAAATATTATTTATATTAATTTATATTAACCATCAATAAATCGAATAAACATATATTTTTTTTTACTATAATCAAATTATTTATACAATTATTTTATTCTTGGAAAACAATATTTTATAATTATAATTCTAAGAAAAAAAAATATAAGTGCAAATGCGTTAAATATATTTAACAATATTGTGAATTATAATAAGAATCAACAAAAGCGCGCTATTAACTTTTTATCATTTATTTGTTATAGATTTTACTCGTTTAGTGATAATTAAAAATTTTATGAAGTAAATTAATTATCTTAAAATTATATAAATTATATATAATGTAATATTTAATAGAATATAATATTACATAATACGACTTTTTGATAATAAAATATTTTTGATATATTTATAAGATATATTTATAAGACAATTAGTTATGTTTTTTTTTAACGCTTAAAGATCTTCTATTTTATTTTTATTGAATATTATTATTGAGTTAATTAATAATTCAATAATATAATATAATAAATTTATTATTAATATAATAAAAATCCATTTATATAAACCCATCGAAGGGCAAACACTAAGTTGTTCATATAATAGCCAGTTAGGCTTTTTCATCCAATTGAAAATTATAAATTCATATTCAAGGATTTTACGAAATATTTTCTCTAA